>NW_009226919.1:0-32368 GCF_000690835.1 Fulmarus glacialis | reverse complement strand
GGGAAGGAAGGGGGGGGGAAGGGGAGGGGAGGGAAGGGAAGGGAAGGGAAGGGAAGGGAAGGAAAAAACATTAAAAAGATGCAGGAGTGGGGAATTTTTGTTAAAAAAATGTAGATTGAAATAGGTAGGTTTATGGATTTTTACAGTGTGGGTACTTCGCTATGGCAGCCAAGGGATGTAGTAGATAATCCATCACTTGGGTTCTTTAAATCCAGGTAGGTTGTATTGTTTGAACTGTAATGTAATTCAAATCTAAAATGTTAATCTTGGAGAAGGAATCTCTTCTACTCTGCAAGAGGCCAGGCAGGCCCCTGTGATGTTCCTTTCTGGTCTGTAAGTCTACAAATTTTGGTCTGATTCGTGTTCGTCTTTGTGCACTTCTGAGCCAAGGTGTACAGAGAGCAGGAAGGACCAGGTCCTCCCCCCAACCCCTCAGCAGAACTGAAGTCCTGTTGGGGCTCCCGACAGACGTGTTAACAATACGGTAATATGAAATCTTTCTTTGTTCCAGCATGGGCCTGTATTCACAATATTCGCTCTGGGAAAACGGTTTACTTTTGTGACTGAGGACGAAGGCACTGAAGCATTTTTTAAATCTAAAGACTTAAATTTTGAACAGGCAGTACAACAAGCTGTCGAGAATGCAGGTAAATGAGACCTAGCTCCTTTGTAATGGAGTTCAGATCTAGTTACCCATTAAAGCCCAATCCAAAGCCCACTTGCTTTTTGATCATGACTTAAATGCTTATCTTAACCCATGACCGTGCTTACGAAATGAAGGCAAAATGAAATTCCTTCATGTGGATCCAGCACTGTATGCCTGCTAAGTGATTTGGATTCAGTCTCAAGGGATCAAAGGTTTCTGAACCAGGGACTGTTACTACTTTTATCATCAAGCAACCCCAGTTTGAGATCAGGTCCTTTTCTGTGGCTAGGCACTCCACCTATGCGTATCAGATTTGAAGCAATAGTATCTTGTCCTATCACATAATTTGAAAATCAGCTTGTAGCAATAATTAGCTGTTACCCTGTAGTACAACAGTCATTAGAAAGGGATGAGGTATATATCCCATCCGCAGTGGCATGCTCCATCAGCTCCATTCCATATGCTTATATACACATGGAATCACACAGACAGGAATTCTTTGAGTAGTTTGGCAACTTTGGAGTGTGAAATGAGAGAGAGGCAAGTTGGCAGAGAGATTAAATCACAGAATCACAGAATCCCTGTGTCTGGAAGGCACCACTGGAGATCGCCTAGTCCAAGCCCCTGCTGGGAGCAATGTCAGCGACAGCAGGTTGCTCAGGGCTGTGTCCAGTTGGGTTTTGAGTATCTCCAAGGATGGAGACTCCTCAGCCTCTCTGAGCAACCTGTTCCTGTGTTTGACCATCCTTATAATAAAAACTTTTCTATGTCTCAGTGGAATCTCCTGTATTCCCATTTGTGCCCATTGCCTCCTGCCCTGAGAAGAGCCTGGCCTCATCTTCTTTACTCCTACCACCAGATATTTATCCACACTGATAAGATCCCCCTGAGCCTTTTCTCCTCCAGGCTGAACAGTCCCAGCTCCCTCAGACTCTCCTGGTATGACTATAGCATGAAGACCCAAACTGTTTTTTCTTGGATTAATTTTTTTTCATATCAGTCAGTTTTGTGGAGCACATGCACATCTCTGTACATCCATGTGGAACCTGGGGGGGAATCTCTGGATTGTTGGTTCTGGCACTGAAGCTTCATGAGGCAGGAAGATGCTGCACAGACTGGTAGAAGCGAGAGCTCACCAAAATCTTTATGGCGTTAGAAGGAAGCTTTCTGGGAATTTCACTCTGGAAAATGAGGGTTAAGGCATTTAAATTAGAGTCACAATTTGTGTGTAAAAATTTTCACTCTTATCTTTCAGTGAAAATCTACTTCATCTACTTTCCAAAACATTTCTGTTTCTTTTTGTATTTAGTTTCTGTCCCTGCAGAAGCATTTTATCAGAACCATGGTAACCTCTACAGCATGTTGAAGGGAAAAATGGGTCCTTCTAATCTGCACATGTTCACGGGCACTTTGTGTAAGGAACTACATGAGCACATGGCACACCTGGGCACAGAGGGCACAGGCGACCTCAACAAGCTGGTAAGGTAAGGGAGTTTTGCAGCACATCTCTAACGCATGGGAAACCTATATGGGAGCAGAGATGCTACCGTAAAGCAGGTGGAGCTCAGGCTCACAAGTCTTAGAAAAGCTGTGTCAGGATACTCCTCACTGTGGAGGCTCATTCAGGTGGCTCACAGAATGGACAGGGTTTCATCCAAAGGTGTTTCTCCCAGCTAGGAGAAACATCTGAATTACTTATCTTGAAGAAAAAAGAAAAAACAGCATCTCCCAACAAACCCTGTTTCCCAAAAGATGGGATAAAAGTTTCACATGTTTATAAAGAACTTATGAACAGACAATCAGCAGGATGAAAACTTTCCCTGCGTGTTTTGGGCCAAGCCTAGAACAAAATTTAAATAAGATTTCTGCAACTGACTTTGCTGCCAGAACTTCATCCTTCATGTCAAAAAATCCCTTTACTGAAGAGTTTCATGTGACAACAACAGAGCTTTAAACTCCTCCTTCTTCCTGATCATCTGGAACAACACCTGTATCTTGCCTGTCCATCAGGACTACAAGTTGAATATTGCCTTTGGCTTGGACCTGTTTCTAAGACCTCACATCCAGGTTATCTTTTGCTGACTTCTGCATAATACATCTAAGATACAGCTTTTTACTGCAGGTAAAGCACTGAGTACCTGTCACTTCAATTACGTAATTGAATTCCCCAGTAATTTGGATTAACTGGGGAAAAATGTGGGGGAAAGGGGCTTTGAAATCTCCCAGCCCTCAGTCCCACAGGTCTCAATAATGAGGTGCAAACCCCCACATCCCGTGGTGTTCCCCCACCAAAGTCTCATCTGCTTCTTGTGAAAAAATGGACAGTCATCAAATTGGTACCGTGCTACGCCGCTGCCTGGTATGCTAATATTGGCTCACATTTCCTTGTTATTCCCCTGTCTGAATCCATCTGTGGTCTTTTACCTGGACTCAAGTTTCTGAAGGTAGTGATGGACCTCTTGTTCTGTGCTGTACTGGCACCGGCACAGACTGTGGTCCACAACATGGCATGGGTGCCCGTGGTGGCATGGGTGTACAAATCATACATGAAGCATGAAGCTTGGCTCCCTACTGCATCCCTGATGCAGCCTTGGGGAACAGGACATTCTACCCACTGCCATGGCTGTCATGGGCACTGGTCATCAAATCCGAATCAGCTGCTATTTGTCTAAAATTAAAAAAAAAAGCCATAGCCTAAATGATAAACTACAGAATCCGTAAGAGTCATCCACAGTACATATGTGCTGAGTGTGATCTGTTCGTATGGTTTTGCCAGACAACACAGGATAGAAGAATTGGAATGCAATGCCCTGGATAACTGTTACTTAGCTGCCTCAAAATTAAATCCGTAGAGCCAGCAGGTGGCTCCATCCTCCTGATGATCTCTGGAAAAGCAAGAAAGTGAAAAGAGCCATTGCCCGAAATACGCGTTTAGCAGTTGCTGGAACCCAGCAGAGACTGCATAAGGGTTTCTCAGAGCTCAAGAGTACAGGTAAAGTGGCCTGGGAAACGAGCTCAGAGTTTGCAGGATAACAGAGGAGCAAAGAGGGAAGGAGAGAGAGAAAAAGAAAACAAAAAAAACATCGTTCAGTCCAGCAGAGCTGCAGCCGGAGGAAGGATTTCTTGGGGTGTCTGGTTGCAGAAGGGGTTGTGCAGTGCCCGGGAGGTCCACATGGGCTAACCTGAAATAAGAGGAGTGGTTAATGGGAAGAAGGGGACATCAGAGCCCAGAGCCTTCCTGCCACTGCTCAAGTGACCAAACGCTGACTGATGAAGTTCAGCCACATGCAGAGGACTAGCCTGAGGTCCATGTATCTCCCAGCCTCTGCTTAAAATCTGCAGTAAGGGTGTGAGTGAGGTATGAGCCTTGTGCCAGCCCTTCCATACTGGCGTGATGCTTGAGTCCCGCACTTCTAGCGTTGGCAATTCAACACGCTGCGTCCTGACCTAAAATTGCTACAACAGCTTCCCTGTGGCCTGTAAGTCACGGGGATTTTGTCCTTGCAGGCATGTCATGTATCCAGCAGTGGTGAACACTTTGTTTGGGAAAGGCATCTGCCCGACAAGTCAGAGTGAAATCAAGGAGTTTGAAGAACATTTTCAGAAGTACGATGAGGACTTCGAATACGCTTCTCAGATGCCGGAGTGCTTCCTGAGGTAACGGAGCGGAGATGATGCACATGGTGTACCCATTACAGGCATTTTGCTTGCTGGGGTATCAACCGCGAGAGACATTTCCCCTGGAGGATGATGCGCTGTCTTTATCGATGGTGCACCCTCAGGTCAGGCAGGCTTTCAGAGGTGCTTCAAGAAAGTTTTGACCTTGTCTCATGTATTTTCCTGGCATAAAGCAGAAACAACCTTGCTTAGGTGGGCAGGGTCCAGCCTGGACCTGTCAGGGAGCAGAAGAACCGGGCAAAGGGCAAAGGCCTGAGCCTAAATGTGAGTCCCAAGCTGAGGGGGTCCCCAACGAGGCATCTCCCTGCTCCTTCCCACACCTTAGCTGTTTTCCCAGCAGACTGATCCCAGGTTACGTAGCTGCACTGTCACACAGCTGACCTTGGGTAGAGGCAACCAACCTCCAAGGAAGGGAGCCTGTCTGTGCTCTCAGGGCCATGACAGCATCTTGAGCACCTCAAAATAGCCTTCAGAAAAAACTAAGGATGCTCTAAAAATGTGGCCTTTATTTTCTCAGGGGAGGTCATTCTTGAAAAGATTGACCTAAGCAATTGTCCAAAGCCACAATGAAAACCCGTAGTAGAATAGATAGGAAAATCACAGGTTCTGGCTGCAAGATGAGGTCTGGCCAAGATGAAGTCAACACTACTGTCAGTCAGACTGACACTTGACTATTCATCAACTGACTGCTGCCCAGGGGCTTTTGGAAAGAAACCAAGGAGTCCTTCTCATGGAAAAAGAAATGTTGGTTTGTGCTGCCTCAGTTAAGTGCTTCTTGTTTGTTGGTTTTCTTTACAGGAACTGGTCTAAATCAAAAAAATGGCTTCTAAAATTATTTGAGAAAGTAGTGTCAGATGCTGAAAGGACCAACCCTTCAGAGACCACATCCAAGGTAAACATCCGAGGGTATGAAATAAGATGACTTCGTTGTATATTCTGACTGAAGGAATGGAGGGCAGGAATTATTTCAGTACTGGAGGAAATAAGCCAAATATGTCAGCTTTGATAGCTGTACCTTAATTGTCAGTATTGCTGTCACCTACATTAGGACAGACCCATAACTTTGATCCTACTCCTCAATTTAGTTTATTTCCTACAATTCTGAGAATTGACATCTTCCTCTGGGGAATTTTAAGCCAAGGGTTCAGAGCTATGACCCATCGCAGCCTCCGGTATCGCAGTTGCAGTGAGCAGTTGAAAAGGGTGAGAGAAAGACCTCTTCAGTTGTTTCTCTGAGGGCACCGCGCTGTGAAATTTCAAAACCTTGTATGTACTATTTTTAAACCCTGGTGTAGAGTGAGTAGATCCTCCAGCAGCCAGACTAGTAGAAAATAGCAGATTACTGGATTGGAAGCCAAGTACCCTAAATATTGATTGTGTCAAAGCTGTGATAAGTTGTCCCCCTGGTTATTCTCCGTAGCTATGGCAGGAATTCTGTCTATAGGGCTGACAAACGCGAGGGCAGACTGGCCTGGGAATTTTGATTTACCAAATGATTATAGAACAGATCATTAAACAAACCAGGTTTTATTTAGACTTTAAAAGCTTTACATACCACAATTTCTTTCATAAAATAAACCAGAATAATGGAAAAAAAGAGAGGGCTGGAGAGGGGATGGTGGGAGGTAAGAAGGTGCAGGAAATAGGAGGCACGAACTCGGTGTCTTAGAGTGGGTGAGAATTTGGAGAAAAGACTGGTCATTTTTTATTCAAGGTCAGCCTTTTCCCCTCTGAAAAGTAGACAGGAAGCTTTGCCTTGAATGCATGGTTGCCCTGTATTTAGGGAAATATTACAAACAAAAGCTGATCCTAGAACATTATACAGTTGCTATAGTTTCAAAGAGTATCAGGTCGTTGAAGTCACTGGTTAGGTCACTAACAAAGCACCTGGAACTAGGGAGTTTCCTCATATATCAAACCATTTCTTCATAACAAGCACCTTTTTGGCAGGAACAGAGAGAACATTTTCTTCATTTCCATTAATTCAACTTGTTCAGTCCCACTTTCAGGTTCTTTAAAGTAGAGAAGTAGAGCAAGAATTAAAAAAGAATAGAGATTTCTTTTTTCTTTCTTCCACATACAAGCAACAATGGGGAGTGAGGGAACCAAATCCCCTAAAAACTTCAAGAAAACGGAGGGCAGTACAAGTATTCAGTAGGGATTCACGTGGTGCATTGACTACTTCTGGCCCTCTGCCTATGAGTGAGTCTCATTTTCTCTTAACAGCTGTCATCTCTACTTTGTGACTGCAAAAACCCCATAACTAACATTACTTCTCTTTGATAAACTAGTCTTACATTGTATCCTTGAATTCTAGTAAGCCCTACCCTAAACTAGATTTTAATATCTTTTTGGAAATACACATTATTAACTTTTATTTATAACAGACACTACTGCAACATCTCCTGGATAACTTGCAAGGAAAACATCTAGCTCCCAATTATGGTCTCCTAATGCTCTGGGCTTCCCAAGCAAACGCTGTCCCTGTAAGTACATCAGCTAGAGAAACACTTTCTCTCTATCCTGTTCAAAAGCCTGTATTTGGGAAGCAAAGACTTTGAACCAGAGGTCACACACACCACATGTATTCCAAAGAAGGGATTATCACGCCCACATGCATCACTACACATATACCCAGGCTGCAATGTCACAGAAGCAATGACAAGAAAAGCTCTTCTTGTATTTTTCCTAAATCATTATGTCCCCTATCATAAGATTTCAGGAACATAAGTCTTAGAGCTATTAAGATCACAGTCTTAAGCTGTGGAGAGCATTTAACTCTATTTTGAAGCACTGTGGCTGTACTATAGTAAAGACACTATTTTAAATAGCCTGGTGTTATCAATTGTAAAGAATATCAAAAGCATAATATAGAGTAACTTCATCTGTGTGTAAATCCTTGAGTGAATTTGGCCCTTTCGCTTTGGGGGATCTGCTGTACAAATGCCAGTGTTGCTTCAGGGGAAGAAAAGCAAGAGTTTGATTCTACTGCCACTTAAGTTTTGTCTAGGTTAGAAACGGATTTGACAGATTAATGATACAGATATATGTATGCTAACGAGCCCAATATATCTAACACAGCTTAGGCTGACCAAAGACATTTATAGGAATTTCTCAGATGAAAAATCCATAGCAGCAAAACCATCTTTTATTTACCATGACTACTAAGCTCTTTCCAGCACAGTTATGTCCGTTACAGATGTGATTTAGAAAAAAATGATAGTGAGTTATTTTCGTATGTACTCCTAATGGATATATATCTATGTTTTTTGTAGACTGGATATTACTACAATTTACCCTAAAGGAATTTCATCCATTTCAGTGAGGTTTCTGTGGATTCACGTGTTGGTATAAGTGAGAGGCATAGCCTGCTGTCTGTTATCAGGATAACTGACATTCCTTCCACAACACTATCATTACTTACTTCTGTAATATTCTGCTGTAAATAGACATACAGATATTTCGTTGTTTCTCAGAATAGTCACAACCACTGTTCTGGTGACTGGAATGATGAAAAAAGGCCTTTCACCTTCTAAGGGGATTTTTTACAAGCGCGTCAAACCTTTTTATCTGAAACAATTCAGTTATCCCTCCTCAGCCCATGGAGTGAAGCCACGGTGTCCAAGTGCTGTACAAGAAAACTAAGCTACCAGATTTGTTTTGCAGAAGGAGGGCTGCATCCACGTGGGGCTATTTGGGAAATAACAGTAAGAGTTCTCATCCCTCACCAGCACAGATGGCCTGTGACCAGATCTGCGTGCAGACTGCATCTGCCGCTAGCTCAGCAAGAGGAGAGAGACTCCTGGCAGTGCTGCGAGTCCTTCTGGTTTCATCCTACTTAAGAGGATTTTCTCCTTTTCTAAATTTCTTGATTTTCAACTCCATTGCATAATCAGTTAGCAAATTATTTCTAAAAGGGATATACTACTGCTTGTTTTGCTGTTAATTAAAACTTTTCCTGCCCATTTTAGTGCGACTCACTGTGACAATGCCCTGCAAATGATTTCACCTCATTTCTGCTAATATTAGTAGGAATTTACTATTTAATTTTTCTTCCATTCATGCAGCTAAATCTAATCACACACAATGATTTAGTAATTCATTTTAACACCTAGTTATTTGAAATTAAAGAAAGGATTCTGTGTTTCAAAGCTCAAAGCCAAAGCTATGTTCACTGAAGTACACAGCAAATGACTAGACCTAATCTCCCAGGATCTGAGCCCGTAGATGTGGATTTATCCTGGAAGCACAGCTCCCTGTGCATCCCAACTACAACAGGCACATCCAAAAAAGTAAAAATGTTTTCACCTCCCTCTGTGATTTGCTACAAAGATACTGTAATTCTGTTCCATATTCCTGAGTTGAAGTACTTTCATCTCTGTTTAGATTGCATTCTGGACTCTTGTTTTCATACTTTCTTATCCTTCCATTTACAAGAAAATCATGGAAGACCTGGCTTCTGTTTTTGGCAAAGCAGGTAATAAATTCCATCATGTCCTTCTGGAACCTAGAAATGATTTTTTCTGTGTTGGCCAATGGTCAATGGCTGGGAATAATGAATGTTGCTGCTGAGGGTAGTACTGATAACATAGGGTCCAGCTCTGAGTTCTTCACTCAGCAAATGTTCAAGACATATTTTTAAGCAAAAACACCTTTGATGTTAGCAAAAGAAGGTAGAAAAAGAGCCGTATGTATTTGTCGCTTCATTCCACATTTATCATTTAGACCTAGTTTTGTATTAACCAGTCTTGTGCTTTTTTCATGCATCTCTGATAGGGTCAGATGAGGTCTCTCAATTCAGCTGCTTTTCATGGTGTGATGTTCACCAGAGTTACAGCTATTCTGTGGAAAAACAGGCCAGGAACTGTTCTCTTTTCTCTCATCTGAGGCCAATTTGTCCAGCATGATTCACCCCCATATGTCATTCACATATGCAGTCCCCTGAACAATGCTTAGACTTTCATGGAAGACTCTTAGTTGACATGGGTCAAAACCACATCAAGGAACATGTCAATAATTAACCAATAAGGATAATCATGAACCAGCCTTTCTCCTGGCCCTATTTTATTTGCTAGTGTTAACATAGCCCAAGAGCTCAGCCTTGACTACTTGTCTTGGTGCCTACAGTCCCCAAGATTCCCCATGCAGTGTCCTACCAAAGTACTGAAAAAGTCCAGGGACTCTTAACTTTCAAGATGACCTTTGTTTGGCCTCTTCTGGTGAATGCCATATCTACATCTGCCTTAGAGTTACTAAATTATTACTAAATTATCTTCGGTGACTTTTCTTAAATTGTACTGATTTTGGTCCATTTATTTACTTTGAAAGATAAAGAAAATTTCTGGGTGTAAACAAGATCTTAAAGTCTTGAGGTATTCAGTCAGAAGGTCTAAAGCAAGACATGTCAGCATGTATCAAAACAAGTATGAAATCTAATTTTTACACGGAGTCTTCTTTCTCATGCCACAACAGGTAAAGATAAAATAGAAGTCGCTGAAGAGGACCTTAAGAAGCTCCCTTTTATTAAATGGTGCACTTTGGAAGCCATACGGCTGAGGTCTCCAGGTGCAATCACCAAGAAAGTAGTAAACCCAATAAGAATTCAGGTGAGTTTCTTTTTTTTTCCTTTTTTTTCCTCTCTCTCTCTCCCCCCACACCCTCCACCCCCCCCCGATGCTATATGATTTGTCTGGAAAGTGGCCTCCCAATAGATCTAGATAAAATTAAAATTAAAATAGTAGAGATATTCCACAATCTCACAGTTTAACAGATTTATTCATCATCATTATTTTAATTGTCATTAATTTAAGAGTGGTTTTGCTTCTTTTGCTAATAGTCTTACCTTCAGTTTTGAACTGAATTTAAATTAAACTGAATTGAGCTGGAGATACTGTGCTGATGCTATATGAAATAGTAATCAGACAAAACAAATACAGTAAAAGGCACTACGATTTAGTAACTGATAAAACTCTTCTTTTCTGTTTGTTCTGTTCAGTGCCGTTTAGAGGGGAAGTGCCAGCGTTCAGGAGTCTAACAAATAAATGTTTGGGAGAAAAACACTCTCTCTTAAGGAATCAGCACTCATGCCCATTTAAGAAATAACTAAAGTCCCACAAAGGTCTATTTTCAAATAAGTCTTTCTATGAATTTCTTTGGGTTTTGAAGGAAGTGCTTAACAAGAGATTTAGGAAAAAATACCAGTTCACATGGTATAACAAGAAGTGGAAAAGACAGAAATAATGTTTCTATTATTTCTATACCTGAAAAACCAAAACAAAAATAGTCTTTCCACATTCTCCACTGTTTAGGTCTTTCTTATGGAAAAAAGGGAAACGGCAAGAAGCAGCTTTAAACATGTAATATGCCCACCATGGCTTTACCACCTTCAGTTGTCCTTTGTTAGGACCTTCTGCTGATGCAAGAGAAGTACTAAGGAGAGACTGTTTTGTGAGTTGAACCCGTGATTTTCTCTTTTCTTAGAGTTTTTTCTCCTTTTCAGAATTTCACCATTCCTGCAGGTGACATGCTGATGTTGTCGCCGTATTGGTTGCACAGGAATCCAAAATATTTTCCTGACCCAGAAACGTTCAAACCTGTAAGTTGTCACTCTCAGTGTGGGTATTTTGCTGTCTTTTCTCCTCTTCACTTATTTCACAACAAAAGCACATAGACAAATTGGCTTAAAGTTGGGTATTCCACAGAGGATACAGAGAAGATGTGCACAAAAAGGAGGAGCCTGTAGGAATAAGCAAGACTTTAAAGTTCAATTATATATTCCAAATAATATAGTACTACTTTATATCACTTTGATCTCGATTGAAAGCCCACCATGGAAAGATCCCAGTGATTTCACTGTTGAACCCAACTCCAAATACTCTCCTCTCCCTGGCATCTGTCTGTATAGCTCATCTCCACGTATTTACCCAGGCTCATTGGTCTTTCCAGTCAGATGATTTCTGGTAAGCATTAGCTCTGCTAATTCAGTAGCTCATCTAGAGTTTCTTGATTATTATTCCACTCCAGGTGGCCGTGTGGGCAGGCTTGTAACTGCTCTTTTTAGCACCATCCGCTGTAGAACGGTTTGTCTTTTTTATAGAAATACATCAAGGAGTAATTTAAACAAAACTTCCCTTCTAGCAAACTCTTCACCAATTTGAAATCCCTCATAACAATTCCTGTCTGTTTGAAACCCTCAGCAGAAACCTTGATGCAGCAGCTTATTTCTTTAGTAACTTTATTCCTAAAAAGCAAGCTGGCTTATTTTTTAGAAACTCACCCTTTTTCCACAAGGAATGGGTCAGTACCCCTTGGACATTGCCATTCCAAATGGTATCGCCTAGCTTCATCACCATGGAGGGTTTTTTTCTTGCTTTTATTGGATTTTGATGCTAACAGGTTTCCTCTTCAGAAAGCTGAACGGCCCAAGCTGAAAAAAATCCAAAATAAACAAACACAAGATTACATCTTCTCTAAGACAGCTTCATCAGAGGAGTTAGCCACCATAAACTTGACAGGGTGTTACTTGAAGGCCTTCATAGAGTTGCACTGAGTTTCTGGAGGCTGGTATAGTTTGTCACCCAGCATTCAAGAGATTTACTTCTGTCAGTGTCACCCACCCAAACTTTAGCCGATATTGCTTTGCTCCTCGTGTTGTTCCTTTTCTCTTAAAGCAACTCAGGATGGAGCAAGGAGCCGTCTGGGTACAGACAGGCTGTTTTTGTTGGGAAGAGTTCATTTTCTCCCACACTGGCTCGCCCCTGAGAATGGGGCTGTGCAATCCTTGCCTTTCTCTTGTGTGACAGCTCACACACCTTGCATTTATCTGTGCACGGCGTCTTAGAAATGGTTTGTGTGCAAGACGTGCATGAGCCGATTGTGTGCTGTGATACAATTTTGTGGCTGAGGGAAGGTACTGGTTGAACATTTGCTTTGAATGTGCATATATTTAACAGGAGGAGGTCGCATTTTTATAGGCATTTCAACAGCTCAAGACGCAGGATTTAGAAAAACGGGAAGGTATAGGAAGAATGCTTTAGGGGTGATTTGAAAACCTCTCCAGCACTAAGTATGTTTCCAGTGGGACCCTCATTTCTTTCCCTGAGTTGGTGCTGACTTTTAAATCCAGACTGTAACATTAACAGGTTGAATGCAAAAAATGGCATTAGTGCAACTTTGTATTGAGGATTAGCTGTCCAAGGTCATTTTTAGCCTGGAGAAATAAAGTTAAGCTTTATTTATATAAGGCTGATTTGGAAAAAAAAAGTTTCTTCCCACAGGATCGTTGGAAAGAGGCAAATTTAGAGAAGAATGCTTTCTTGGACAGCTTTGTGGCATTCGGAGGAGGGAAGCATCAGTGTCCAGGAAGGTCAGTGAAACAGCTGGGGTTTATTTATTCCCAAACCCTGCAGAGAACAAGTCTCTTGAACTGGGCTCCTCTTACACTTGGAGATAAAGTGTTTTCATTGCTTTGCTCTTTGGCAGTCCCCTCATGTTCAGTATTATCTGGACCTCGTTTAAACTGATTTGAAAGTGGTTTCATTCCTGGAAAAGACAGGTTAAGTCACAATGTAAATGCAGAATGTGAGACTAGCGTATCAAGGGATATCCTCCAGGGAGGAAAGTCAGCCTAGCTCTGCTGCTGCTGAGGCACCTTTTCATCAAGGGAGAATCGTTCCACTTACAAACATGCCAGTTTGCAGACACAGACTTTTCGGTTGCCATAAACCAGTTCTAAACTAACCTAAAGAACATTTCTCTGGTCTGAGACTCTTTTTCCATCCTCTATGATACCATTGACATCTTTGCTAATCTTCAAATGTCTTAACTGTCTCCTGTCTGTTTAAATCTTGCCTTTGCATTAAGGCCCACGCAATTGTATGATGGCTTAAATTGCAGATCCTGTCTCCCTTCACTTCTCTAGCAATGCCAGCCTCGATGCTTCCTGCAATCCTTCTGCTGTTTTCTCTGCTGTCCCTCTTCCTGGAACAAGTCCCAGAGAGCCAGCTGCTCCTCGTTTCTGTGTTCAAACATCTCTATGCTCAATTCTCTGCCTTCAAAACCTGGTATTCTCTAGGAAGCAAATAACCAAGAATCCCTAAAACTGGTCAGTTTAACTCAAGAGTCCCATGTGAAGTGAGGAATCCAGAGGGTATTGCAGAGGATCTGCATTCTTGAATATGCACCCTATAGCAGGCTGGACATGAGCGTCAGATAAACTTTGTGAAGACATTAAAGACATAAACAAAATGAAAAAACCTGCATTCACCATTTAGGCTTGCCAGAGGAAAGTGCTCACTCACTGCCGTACCTCCGTGACTTGTAACATATTCCTAAGCTAAATATGAGCACAGCCTCATTCCTAGCAAGGGCGACAGCAGAATTCACAAGAGGCATCCGCAGGTACAGGACAAGCTGCAAAAAAATGTTTCTGAAAGCTGCTTGTTTATATATACTGACCTATTTCTTTGTTCAGGCTGTTCTCTGGAATTTGATAATATCTTTAAAATAAGTTTGTGGTTAGAAAGAAGATGATAACATTTCTACATAGGCAACGGATGGAGAATCTTTTTCTTGCTGACAGACAAAAAGTCCTTTCAAACCCTTTGGCAGTCCACATGGTAAACACACCTTCATGTTTTTCAGCAATAATTCTAAAAGAATAATGTGGTGGTCTTTAAAGAAAGGAAATTAAATCAAGGGATGTATCTAGATCCCAGGGTGCAGATTTCCTTGGTATGACTGAATGAAACAATGATATGTCAAGTTTAAGATGCATTTTCATTTAATTCACTATTGGGATTTATAAATGAAATGTATGAAACATTTAATTTCTCCATTGCAAAAGTTCATCATGAAATTAAAAGCTAATTTAATCAAAATGAAAGCTAGAAAATATCTTACTTGTCAAATATTCTAGGAAACTGACATGGGAAGAGCTCCCACAAAGCCATTTCTGTGCCATCTTTTTTACCTAAAGGAAAATTTGATGGCCGTGAAGCTACTTTTGTCTAACCAGGTGATTATTGCCTGTGCTTATCTTGCATGGCTCCGTCTGTTGTCTCCTGTCTTATGCTGACATTGTAAACCCTTCAGCATGATTTCATTCTCGGACTCCATTTACTGCAGGACATCAATCCACAGCTGGGCTCCTGGGTTCCAGCACAACACCAATACGTAACAGTGCGTTGGGGGCAAGATTTCAGAAAGCACATCTTTGTCAAACCCCCTTGTCACTAAATAAAATGGGAAGGCATCAGTGACTCAGAGTTCTAGGGGAGGCTCTAGGACTCAGTCATGAATACGAAAGACAGGTGGGAACTATGGGGCATTTAGCGGCAAGACAGCTTGTGGCTTCTGCTCAGTACGATGTGCCGTGGGAGAGAGGGACGCGCTGGGACTCCTTTCACTCCTGGGCTGTCCCTCTGGCCACACTCTGGCAATATGTGTGTTGCTTATCATCCTTGTGTCTCAGCATCTCTGCAGAGCAGAATAACAACAGCAGTCTGTCTGAGATCTAACGGTGGGAAGTGCTGCAGTCAGTTATCGGTTATATCCATTGCCGCTCGGACGATTGCAGATGAACCCCACCACGGGTACAGAGGTGTCAGAGCTGGTCAGCCTGCATCTGGCTGTGCTTGTGTTTGAAGGACAGACCTCTGCAAATGCAGTGCTTCCACTTTCAGGGCAACCTGGAGGCATTTTGGCATTTGGTTGTATCATGGTACATCCATGGCAAACCAGTGAGGATGGCTCAGAGTCAGGACCTCAAGCACCAGGGGTCCAGGGCCTCACTCTGCAACCAGTGCAGTGACCGTGAGGAGCCCACCTTTGTACGGTACTGCCGGCATGGAGTTTGGGCTAGCAAGTCCTGCCTGACCTGAGCTAACTTCCATTGAAATATCTCTGCACTGCATTCCCCTGAGCCCAAGGTCACCAACAGCTCCCTATCTCAAGGTAATTCCAATGTGAAATCACAGAGATAATCTGGGTCTGAAGCTACGCCAAAACAAACAAGCATCCTCCCACTCCGGAGCATAGGGCGGCTCAGTGCGCAGATCTGGATGGCTCTGCAGGAGTTAGCTTGGGTCTCGTGGGGCTTATTAGCTTCCTCTTCACACCTGCCAGGCCAAATCCAGGCTGACGCCATGTGCAGTCATGTTGCCTTCTCCCCAGTGAATTCCCCAATAGCTGTTTTATCCAAGTTTTCCAGCATATCTCAGATAATGGAAAATAAACTGCGTTAGAAAAGCAAGGTAGTATTACTATTTTAACTAGGTGTTTAAGACTTATGTCTGAATTCTGAGTAATCCCATGACCTGGCATAGGTGCATGCTAGTGCCTGAATGCAGAAAACTCTTGTACATATCAACATTAAAAACAATAGCCTAGAAGAGTTCACCTGCAGTTATATGAAATCTTCTCTGGACTGACTAAGACAGACCTTTCTGAGAGTGTTACAGAAAAAAAATCATGCCCTTGGGTCTCATACTGCATTCTAATGCTGACGCATTAAATAATAACTCCCGCTGTTACAGCTACTCTGACGTCATCAGGCTCCCAGCTGTATTATATAACTTTATATAGCACAATTAGTCATATAGCCTTTTCTATATTTGACTGTTTTCTCACTCCTGTGAAGTTATTTCAAGTCAGCAAGCGTTAGAAGAACATAAATGTTTACACAGTGGAAAAAACCATAATGATAAGGGGCTGTTTTAAAATAGGGTGTCAGAGGAATACTGTCGGTCTAACGTTTCACCGGAAAGAAGGGGCAGCCGCTACATTCATGTTCTTCGCTGAGTAATGAAGCTGAACAAAGCTACAGCATATTTTCCTACTGAAGATAAACTTTCAGGCAGAACTAAAGCATGGAATGTAAAATGTGTCAAAGACACCCTGTTTCTTATCTGATGATAACACAGGTGTCAGGCTGGACAGCCAACGTTTTCCTCCCTTTTCTTGCAGGTGGTTCGCTATCATGGAAATCCAGTTGTTCGTCGTGCTATTCCTATACAAATACGAATTTGTGCTTTTGGATGCAGTACCAAAGGAGGTAAAAGATCCATGCATTTATATAGCATTCCATGTCTTTATATCCTTCATTCATCACACTCAGCTGAACAACCATGCTCAACTGTGGTTATGTATAATGAAGCAAAATTTTGAGAGGAGTGTTAATACAACATGTAATTAATAACTCGATTTTTGTTTTAAGTCAGAAAACCTAGAGTAACTCCAGCAATGTTAGCGGAGCTGCGCTGTCTATATAAGAATGCACCCACAAGAGTATTTTGTCTCATCATTGCCTAAACATTACAAGAGATTTTATAATTGCTTTCTGCCACTCACAAAACCAATGAATATGGAACTGGATTATTAATACTTTAAAGATATGAAATCAGATGCAGCACTCACAGTGCTCTTCCACTACATATTCAGTGGTGGAAGAGAAATGATTAGGGTAAGACTGTAGGAGCAACTGTGACACAGAAGGATTTTACCATTAAGGGAGAGTGGCACGGTCTCCACTCTCAGCAGTAATTTCGTTCCCTATTTGCACTGTGTCCCTTCCACTGTCCAAAAATCCTTGTTCCTCACAAACATGGACTGCTGTGAAGTCAGCATGTCTGCCCGTCACAACCTAAACATGACAAACATGCCTGTAGCTAAATTACCAAGGAGAAGAGGGAGAAGTTTAGCATGGAATGGGCTTTGTATGATTGCCCTTTAGGCTTGAGGTTGGAAGCTGGGAGAATTTAATTCCTCTGCTCTCCTTGAAGAATGTGAGATGTTGATCTCAAGCAGTGGTAGAAAGTCCACCCAGAATATGGAGGAAGGTTGCCTCTTCCTGACCGATGGTGTGTTGCCACGCCAGCTCTCACTGGAGTTGATTGTAACTTGGGTCTGCACCCACAGGCAATTATGCTGGTGAAGATATTCAAAACCATTAGACTTTCTTAAGATCTCATGTGTCATCTTCTGTCAGAGTGAGTGGAATAAAAAGTAATTATGAAGGCTCTACTCGATGGCTTCAGCAAACCCAGGAAATACTCTCAGTATTTGGTCTTGGTTCTCTAAGATCAAGGCTCCAAGAATATGTTTATATCTTAATATTAAAGCACGATTAACTGAACTAACTTAAATGTTTCTACTGATTTTCTTCTTTTTGCAGAGCCCTTTACATTTGGTGGGGACACAGCAACCCATGGCACCATTCCGGGTCCAGTATAAATGCCGAGAATGAAAGCTGCCCAGCAATAACTTACCTTCTTTTGCCAGCCACCCCTGGCTGGATGGACCACTGAGCTGCTTCCCTGTCCTATATCTTCATATAGGTTCTTTGCCTTAACAGTTCTTAATTTCATCTTTAAATGCTGTTAATACCCTGTGTTGTGGTATGCCATACCAGTATAGTCCTATCTGTGCTCCTCATCTGATTGCCTACCTCCTAGTATTTAAAAATCAAGCTCTCCTGCTGCATTCATAATTTGTGGGCCAATTATTCACAGACTTTGCCAATCTGATATACTAAACTCACCAAACAGACATTCAGGACAAAAAGCTGCTATGCTTGGAAATCCTGCATGGAAGCTGTGCTAGAACCAGCGGAAAAGCAGGTCCCTTGGGCCAGGTCACTGCTTCCTGAAGGTCTCTTCGAACCAAGGCCAAAGTGGTGCCTTGTGGTAGCTCCATACAGCTCCCTGGTGCTGTTGTGCACAAAATACAGGACAGTGCTGAGCAGAGACCTCCAGATCAGATCTGCAGCCCCCATAAACTAGCATCACGTATCACTAGCATTACATATCGCTGCCTGTGTAGGTAGGTGAAGATCCGGTCTGCCCTGCCTACAATCGGTGCCAACTTTTTGCAAATAAAATGAATTTGTAATGGAAAAATTGCAGGGGTCTGGGGTCTTGTTCCACTGGAGCACCTAAAATTTCTACTGAGCTTTATTTGCTCCACAGGATTCAGAATCGGTCCTTGCATGAATATGCAATGAAAGTTTGATCATGATGTTTGGCTTCTAATAAAAAGCGATTGCAAGAAA
The DNA here is from genome assembly GCF_000690835.1 of Fulmarus glacialis. Taxonomy (NCBI): domain Eukaryota; kingdom Metazoa; phylum Chordata; class Aves; order Procellariiformes; family Procellariidae; genus Fulmarus; species Fulmarus glacialis. The sequence continues at coordinate 13,997 of NW_009226919.1, read as the reverse complement.
AGCTATTGCTATTCATTAGACTGGTTGTCTAATCTCTAGAACACTTTTGCTTTCCCTTTAACATGACTTACTTATGGAACAAATTGCACAAATCTAAAAACATTTAATCCTATAAAGAATACCTAGTAAAAGTTGTTCAAAGAAGCTGCCAAATAAGTTCAGATACCAACACTTTAACTGCTGTCAAATTTCATATACGATAATAGCTGGCAGGTATTTTTAGTCTTTTAAGTAAAGATTATTCATCATTTTAGAAGTATTCGCAAAAAAACACAAATGGACTTTCAACAACAGTAAAAACTATGGGAATAACATCCATAGGAAAACAGCTTATTGTATAATTCATTAAATGGTTGGCTTACCTCATTTATGGATACAACAATTTAACAAACTTTAATGATTTATATGACTGGAAAATGATTCGTCCAACTTCTAATTTAGCTCATAATGGTTAACTCAGCAAGAGTTGCACTCTTAACTACTGTTTCAGAATCTCTTCCATAACTGAAAACTATTCCCTTGGTTTTCATGTGTAGTCATTACCTAAAAGTGTCTATTTTAATTTTAAAATTTGGAAATGTCCACAATATCTGTTCAGGTATCTTGTAGTTTTGCGAAGATTTTTTTTTTTTCCCCAATGTACATTTCTTTTTATTTTTCTGTTTAATTAATTTTGGGGTTTGGGTTTTTTTGTGTATATGTGTGGTTTTGTTTTGGGTTTTTTTCCCCAAAAGAGGTAACTCAAAAAAGCAAAATTCTGTAATGGCAAACTTGACTTTAAACTAAAAAGGTCCCTAAAGGAAAGTATAACCTGAAGGTCAGCATCAATTTGGTTAGAATGAATAAAAGCCACCTGAAGCCAACTAAAACTGTGAATATTTAATAGTACATCACTGCAGATGGCTTCTGATCTATCCTAAATACGAGCACAATTCTGGTGTAGTTTCTGCATATTGCCGAGTTTTTCAGATTTGGTGTGATCTTGTGTCTGGTGAGAACTACATTCTGCCTCCTTCCACATCCTGCAAGAACAGCCTGTGGACTATGATAAAAAAAAACCACATTCCCCCCCATAAACAGAGGAGCAGAGGAGCAAAAGCAGGTGGGGACCCTGAGCAATACCCTGTCCAACACCTCCCAGGGCTGGCCGTGTCCAGGGGTGACACCCAGCAGCAGCAATGGGAGCAGCTCCCACCTTTTGGGCTGAGGGGGGAACACTGCCTGTGGGTATGGGACGCATTGTGGGATGCAGGGGAGGAGCAGCTTGTGGTTGCACAAGACTTCTTATGGGATGTTTAGGGGAGGAACCAAAGGTTGGGAAAGGGAGGGATCAAGGTGGGTTGGGGAGGAACAAATGCGGAAAAAAGAGGGATAAGGGGATAAAAGAGGTTAGTTGCATGTAGACAGGCTGCTGACCAGTAAGCTTGTCTGGCTATGCCCTGTGCCTGATCAGTGCAGTCCATCCTGTCTTCTCCTTATACTCTGTTTTTAACTCTTTTCCTGTGTGATGGGCTCTCTTGTGTGTGCACGTGTGGGTATGGGGGTGTGGGTGCAGCAACGGGCGTGGGACCGTGGGTCGGAGGGGCCATGGGTCCATGGTGCCAGCAGCTGGAGGGAGTATGGGTGTGCATGCTGTGTGGGTGCGTTATGTCAGTGTCTGATCACTACCAGAAATCCAGCCAGGCTAGCTGGCGGGTAGGTGAAGTGTGTGTCTCCCAGGGTGAGGCATGTGGAGGAGCTGGCTGCTGGAGGGATCAGGCTAGCTGCTGTAAAGCCCGAGGCGTCTGGGGGTTGACTGAGACCTGTTTGTACATGTGTGGGCATGGGTGTTTCGCTGGGCAGGAGGCAGCCGGGGAGAGCGAGGATTCAGGACCAGCTACTGGAGGGATCTGCATTGTATATGTGTATTTTTATAGATATTTTGCACTCACAGACCTTCACCCTGATCTGCCAGAGAAGGAGAGGCCATTGGTGCTGCTTGTGTGAGTGCTGAGTGTTTCTGTCTGTGTTGGCCAGTGGGGCCATCAGTGCATTCACATGTGGTACGTGTGTGTTTGTGCAAGAGCCTGCTGGGAATCCATGCGCAGCCTCGCTGCAGGCTGGACCCAGGGGCATGGAGCTGCAGCAGCCTCGCCTCTGTCAGGTTACCGGATTTAGCAACTCCCTAGCAGGCTAGAATCAATCATGAAAATATTTGTCCCGAAAGGCAGGACATATTTTTATTAAAGTGTAGGCTTTTGGCAGGAAAGAAGTACCTGTTCTTGACAGCTAGAGAGATACCAAACAAGCAGGAGAAGAAAAGTGGGCTTAACTCTGGGATCCCATCGTTGTGTGACTGCCCTGTAGCGGATGACAGCTCCATGCACTTGCCATACTTTCCTAGGTAGAAAAAAACAAGGGAGGTGGATTAGTAAAGCCACATGATGGTCAAGTGATAGAGCTAAATGGAGTCTTCTACCTGGAAATAATTCAGAAGATTCTGGGGGAGGGAAAGACAGCACTTTCCCACTGGGACAGGGTTAAACGGGTATTAAAAGGTCATCACGATACTCTACTCAGGACTGGATTAACAGTATCTAAGTTATTCTTTAAGTGTTTGTCCAGTCTGCTTTTAAATGCAGCAGTGCTGAATTTCCATGGGGCATTTGTCCTCTTACCTGACTCTCCCTATTGTTAGAAAGCTTTTCTACATATCAGTAGGAAGAGTCAGAATGAGGTTTTTATTCATACTACCACCACAGCAGTAGTATCCCCTCTCCACAAGCAGGAGATTTTTAACCCAAAAAGAAAAAAAAATTAATGTATCTTGACCTATCTTTGTATTTCTACCTTCTGGATGAAGTATGGATGTTAAAGGAAATGCAGTGGAGCATCCCTCAAAAGCCATCTTAGAAAATGCAATTGCTCCTCCTCCACACATGTCATCAGCCAGGTCTATCTGAGCAAAATCCATGGTTTGGGCTGGCCAGGTCTATATGTTGGTATTCATTTATATTGGGATAAGTAACTCCCATGTCTAAGCTAGTGAAACAAATGGTAGGAGTCTTCCTAAAAAGAGAGAGGAAATCTAGAGTTATGAGAAATGAGCAATAAAACTCTTTAAAATCAAATTTTCTTTCATAATTTTTGGACGTTATTGTATATTAAAGAGTTTCAGGAAAAAAACCACAGAAACTATCACATTGCAGCCAAACCTTTTTTGATACTTTGGAGGAAAGTATAAACATTTTCCCTGAAATCATAAATTTCCTGTGGAAATAAAATATTTGACAGAAAACTCATCAAAACATTTTGAGTTAAAATTGTTGACCTACTGCAAGTGAATCTTCTCCAGTCAGCATGGTGAAAAGATAACCAGCCGTATCAGCAGCCACGTCCCAGAATAATCGCAACCTCTTTTATGTCTTCCCTCTAATGAGCCTCACTGAAGGCCCCTCTCATCTGTACTTAGCAGTCAAGTGTTTCAAGTGGTCTCTTTCTTTACGCTAGTAACGGTATTCGATATCTTTTCTGTGCCACTGATTGTCACAGAAACCAGAAGTTTAGGCTTAGCACGTATACCTCCTGAAAATAGATATCTGGGGACTGAAAGATATGGCTGTAGCCATTGAGAGGTAAGCTAAAAATAATGACTTCCTTTCGAAAAGAAATTAGTTCTAAGGCCCTAGCTCTGTGCTGTGCCTAAGCACTGTGCCAAGCAAAACTCGACTTAAGCATGTGTTTTGCTTTAAGCAAACACTTAAAATGGATTTGCAGAATAAGAATGGATTTCAATTTAAGCACAGGCTTAAGTGCTTTGCTGAACCAAGGTCCAAATGCCTCAGTTGCTAACCTGTTGTTTACAGTTAGTCTTGGCATCTTGTTGTAATTTTAAAGATATACAAGGGTTAGTGGAAATACTGAGGTAGCTTTGTTCATTTTAGGTGAAACTGGCAAACGTTAAGGGCTTTAGGCAAAATATTTTTTTAAACGGTCACATTTATAGCATAAACCAGTAGGCTTTATTGGCAGCAAGCATCTTTCCGAGTTATTTGGTACATTCTAAATGTGTGGCTCATCGCATGGCAAAAAATATTTCCTCTCCACCGGTATGCAGTGGAAGGGGAATTAGACACAAGAAAGGCATTCAAAAGATAGCAAGCGTTTAATTGAAAGAACCAAGGAGAAGCTTTCATCACGTAGCCATTCTGGATGACATTGGACATGTGACTGATTGGCAGAGTATTATTTATTTTTTTCACTTTGATCATAAAATTACTAGGAAAGGCTTAATGGAGTTATAAATATCTTGTTTCCATGAGAGTCCTGGGAAGATAATTATAGCACTGAAGTCTTTACAAAGATAGAGCATTTATAAAATGATATTATCTGAGGACTCCAATAGATAAAGCAGGGAATTCTGCGCTCTATTCCCAGCTCTCCTATTGACTCACTGTGCTCTTTGGATGAATCACTTCATCCCTCAGTGACTCAGTTTCCTCATCTGTACATTGGGGTAATAATGATAATTACCCACTGCTGCAAAGTCTGTATGGATTAAAAATTGTAAGTATTGCTCACACTCATCGGAGCACTCAAGCCTGCTTATTGCTAGCAATGGATGTCTGTAAGACTTTGGATAAGCTATGTGCTTTCCTGAATTGGAACTGTCATATTTCTGTAACTGGTCAATTACATTACTTGTAGAGTCACAGTCAAAATATGCAGAACAAATATTTTAAATCTCTTAGTTCACACTTTTTAAGATGCTGATGAAACAGCTGTATCTCAGACTCCTCAGAAATACTTTGTTTTTAATGCAAAGCTTGGAATTTAAAGACTATGGACAAGTTTCTTGTTGAGTAAAAATACAGCGTCCTTTTATAAAACCAAGCACTATGCAGGAGCATTATCTAGAAGGTTGTCTAGCAGCTACCTGTGAGATAGGAACTACATCTATACTCTAACTTTCCTAAGTTGTATCAGGTTTTTTACTCATGTACTGCTTTTACTGCATTAGAAGTTTGATACATCATCTTTCCCCAAGTACCAAGCAGAGTATTGGAGTAACAAGCATCGAAAGAGCTTAATGTACAAGTACAGTGCAACTATTACTGTTAAGTCTTTACAGCTTTGAAAAAGACAAGTGAGGAAAGGAGTTATGGCAAATGAGCAAACAACTGAGCACCAGTGGGATACTACGCCTGAAGGGGATAACATGGATTTTGGATATGAAAACAAGAAATTCTGTGCTGGAGAGGAGATACTACATCTCCCATTGATAGCACTGTAACTGCCCTGGCTGTGATTCCAAAAGGCTGTTGATAAATTTGAGAGAGCTCACAGCTGAATCAGAAAGTTGATGAAAATGTTGCTAAGCCTGCCAAGCCTTGGAGTCAATCTGGTTACCTTAAGAAAGGGAATGCTCAGAAGCGACTTGAGAACAGGCTGAGGATACCGAAGTTCAATAATGGATGGGCCTTTGGAGCTTGCTGTACCTTTCTGCAGTGGATTAAAGTGAAAAGGAGCAGATTCCCACCTGGAATGAGGTAAAAATGCAGATTAGGAAATGGAATTGTTTTACCAAGGACTGAAATTACATTTCTATATGAATAGTCCTGAAAACAAAATTGCACATTTTTGAAAAAGAAGCTTTTGATCTGGTGTGTGTGCACTCCTGGGGTGGAGAGGGAAGGAAAAGGCAACTTGATTACTTTCCAGGAATCTGCAAAACATAATTCAGGAAAGTCTGAAGACCTAAATTCTCTATACAGGCATTCCACTTCCATAAAGCAACCTTTAAGTCATCTACAAAGGCAGAAAACATCTTTTCTGAGGGTATGATACTGGTCACACAAGGTAGGGTTTAGAAGACATCAGATTAGGTAATCACAGCTGGCCACAGAAGCCTAAGGCCAAGGAGGATCGTGTTCTTTGCAAAGTGTAATTAGCAAATGGCAAGATTTGGCATTCACTTTTTCCTGGATCCTTGCTCAGAGACTTCTGTGAACATCTGATCCAAATAAGAGCCAAGTGAGGCTCCATGGATGTAGTCCTTCAGCACTGCATTTCCAGACTCCTCTAGCTAAGGGGTCTTGCACTGGTAAAGTGTGCTCCAAGCTGAAGATAGGGCTCTGTCACTCTTTCTCATGCCAAAGGTCTCAATTGTAGCTAGGCTTGACTCTCTTGAATTAAACACAAAAGCTTCAGTGGGTTCATAGTGTTGGTTTTTGCTACTGCTGACACAGATCCAGAGGCAATTTCAAGGCATTGGCCTTTTATCTGGCCTTTATTCTGAAAAGCATTATTGCTCAGAAAAGCATTAAGTGTGTCCTTCTGTTTGCTTGATACCAAAAGAAAATGAAGTGCTTTCTAGTATCATGCCATAGCCGCCTGAGTGTGATTCCCAGGTTAAAATGAATAGATGAGCAGTGCAAGATAATTAAAGAGTTCTACTCTCTAAGTAATTCATTACAGCTCAAGATACTTCTTCCTCTGTCCAAACCGTGGTATTATCATTTACTATTTTAAGCTTGTTTATAGAACTGGAATAATACACAGATAAAAAAGGATGATTACAAGGGTGCTTTCAGGCATTAAACCTGAGGTTTGAAGTTCCTTTTTCTGAAAAAATAAACCAAAGAATGTTTTACTATCTGAAAACCTGGCAACTGGCCTTTGCTTACCATGAACCGAAATCAAGCACCACTTTGTTAAAAGACAATCTCATCACAATGATCTGGTTGTTCCTTAAAATAATAAAAAGACCCGAATCAGCAGGAGATGGTTATATTCTGTCCTTTGGGTATTATTCAACATATTCAGCCTTGCTAAATTTTTCTTACACACTCTGGCCTTGCAGTCTGGTTCAGAGGTTTAGTGGACATGCACAATTTGCACATGTAGGCATATGGGTCTGTAGGAACAAATTGGGTAATGAGTTCTCTACATACCCACAAGCTAGGACAAATCCAAGTGACAGAACATAGCAAAAGCTGCAATCACTAAAGCATCTGCCCTGAGCGACCCACACCTGCCAGCACTGATCTACACATGACAAGATACATTTATCCCTCCACATGGAGACAGGCCAGCATTGGCATCTTTGTACAGGGGTCGAAGGTGGAAGCTGGGCAAAAGTGGGAGCTGGGCCTTGTGGACTCTGAGCATCTCACACAGTCTGGGAGCATGCTGTGCCACTGATGTCTTGATGGGCTGGTTGTCTGAATGGAACATCTCTAGCACAGGCTCTTTCTGCAAACAGATTTACATAATGAGTTCACAGCACAGCGAGCTTCTTCGAGAGGTGGCATTGGAGCAGCCCAAGGGCAGAATCTAGACCAGAGGCCCTGTTTCTTCTCTCCCTTCCCTTTTAACTTCCTTTTACTGTTCCTATCCTCCCTGGGAACTTCACTAGTGCCGTTTTTCCCCCTTCCCAGCTCAGCTGTAAGCCCAGCTTACCCTTTCCTTTGGGATTTTCAGATATCCAGGCTGCTAAATAACTGAAAAGCTTAAAGTTGGAGTGCAACACTGCAAGGCTAAGACTGGCAGATGAGTGCCTCGGTAGGACATAATGCCTGGATGGACTGAATATCTCTTTTGGAGCTCTGTCACACAGCTGGGACAGCAGGAGGAAGGGGTAGAGACTTTCCTCTGGCTGATGTGGAAGAGGACACTCTTCAGAGTTGCTCTGCCGCAATGACCCATGTCTTGGAAGCTATGACTGCCCAAAAATATCTGTGTCACGAAGACCATTTCCATTTTGCCATCTCCAGTGTTCACCTTGCACAAGGGCTGGCAGTACATAGGCACTGGCACCGTCTAGGGGCCAACTGTCAATCACTGATGTATTTCTAGAAGATCAAGGCCATAATATATAAAAATAATAATATATATAGGCATACACTAACATAATGTATCCAAACAAAACATGTCTTAGTAAAAGTGTTGAAAAAGGCAGCGTGTATAAGTCTTTACTTCTACGCACAATTCAGTCACAAAAATATAGTCTCAGTTGTTACTTACCTGCTTGAGCTGCTTATTTTCTATTAACTGAATGTGTATGTGGTGTCACGTGCTGACTAAGAACTCATCATTCACAATCCTCTGCTTCCAATGATATTCCAATTATGCCTTCAACAGCCGCCTAAAAGTGTCAGAATAATGAATGAAGATTCCAGAAAGAAAAGAAAAATACAAAAGCCTTAAGACTATGGATCACACTTTAAGAGAATGAAACACATAAATAATTTTTATGATCTCTCAATATAAACAAAACTCCCTAATCTGACATTTTTGAAAGCCTTTCTGTGTCAATCTCTATAATTGTGGATAAAGATTAATAAAAGGCAAAGAAATCTAGTACAATGGACTTCTCCATCAAACCTGTCTAGGACTGCTTCAGAGCTAGGGCTCATAAATTTTACTTCTCAACAATTAATAAACAATAATTACCACACTATTCGCTTTATAGGAGTAATTGTGTCTTGCAGTTGATTACACTCTGTGGCCTTCTCATTAGCACATGTAAAAATAGTATTTGTCATACCTTTGTTTTCTTAGTTGTTTACATTCTGAAGAAGATTAAATAATATATTCAGAAGCTCAGTCTGTATTTAGATACCTAAATAAGCATCTTGATTTTTCAGAGCACCTACAAGTCTCAGAGTTGCACAGTGCTTCTGAAAATCAGGCCATTTATTTAGGTATCTATATTTAGGTACATGAGTTTGAAGCATTTGGCTTGAGGTCACATAGCTATGGCTCATTGCATTTTTTTTATTTCCATTTGGGTCACAATGGGCAAGTCAATTCTAATAATCCTCATCACAAATCTAAGAAATAGCAGAAGAGGTGGTAAGAATTACTTACTGAATACCATCACGATGCTTAGCACTTCCTCAAATACATGAAGTTTTCTTCCCGGAGAGTTTCAGTCTAAAAAAAGATAGAAATCAGTGCATGAGAAAGGTAAGACAGTATGTTTAGAGACTGAACTTATGTTCTGATTAAACTGTACTCATTTCCTGGATTTTATTTGTCTAGCATCTTTGTCATTCCTTCTGTAAGCTTATGATCATTTTGACAAGCCAGATGTTTTAACTTTCCATAATTTGATTGGGTAAATCCTAGAAACCAAGTGCTTCTACGTGTTAACACATGGCAGCAAACTGCAGTTTATTCTTGAGGAATCTGAGTGGACATTATCAGTCATGCTGTTGAATTGAGACTATACCTCCAAGACTGCTTTTGAATTTGCATGGTAGCTTGCTCAGGCCCAGACCTTAGTGAACGAGTTATGAAATAAACAGTCTAAGACTCTGCAGAGAGAAGATCACTGAGAAAAGGACATCAAGAGGAAAAGACAATCTTTTAAAGAAACAAGGAAATCAGTTTCCTTAACATCCTACCTCTGCAGTTTGTCATCTCTCTACTTCACAACGTGAGATGCTTGTAGCTTTGGTAGCAGGCATACACAAAATTGGCAATCCACACAGCGCTGCCTTCATCTTGCATAGAGATGGTAGCTAGAAGAAACAGGCAGCCCATAGGTGAAAACAATCATCTTAAATACCTCATATATTTCAACAAAATGAAAACCTCCTTGTCTTTCAGCATCCTCTTTCAAATGGGAGAATTTAAATCTGGCCATAATACTTCAGATTTGAGAGAACTGTACTTGAAGGATGGTATTTATTACAGAACAAAAGGCTTTTTTTTTTCTTTCTTGAAATGGAGATTGTTTTAAAAGTCAATGAAACCCATTCTTCCCCTTGATATATCATGCATCTAGGCTAAAAAAACATCTCTTGGTTAAAAATATTCTTCAACAAGAAATTGGGACATGGCTTTTTTGTTGTCTTCAAAACTGAGGGTTAGCTGTAAGATAGTAAAGCTCTGTTTTGTGGAACTTTGTTAGATATGGAATTTTTGCAATGCCAAATCAAAAAGACTTTTTTTCAGGCAACTCTCGCCCTCAGAAGTGGATGGAAAACGTGAAGACTCTTTGTTCCTGTTCTCATTGCCTTAAAAGACGTGAGCCTCCTGTCTGACCTCTGACCCTGAAGATGCTCAGAAACAATGGGGATATACCAGAGAGAAGGTTTAGGGAGCAACAGAGCCAAACACAGGGGCCGTCCCACTGCAAGGCTGGGAGCTCAGGGGTTCCCAGAGCGGTGCCACAGGTTCTCCCTGCTTGCCCGACCCCCACATACCGGATTTGGAGAGAAGGGTATCCCTGTGCACCACTGAAGCATGTGCTTCTCTGCATCTCCAAATCCCCAAAGGAAATGGCCCTGCTCCATGATCAACCTGCTCAAGGAGTATCGTGTGCAAGGGCATTACAGGCACTGAAATTGTACAGCAAGTGAAGGATACTCTCCCTTTCTGCAGCAATTCTTCATTGGTGCAATTATTAATCATTCTTCTTGCACCCAGAACTGTGCAAAATGCTCTGTAGATAAATAAAAAAAAAAGAAAAAAGAGACATCCTTTGCTTTACACGTTTTTATTTAAACATCTGCAATGCGTTGTATCTAAGCTGCTTTGCAATTGCTGCACACATACAGGATGGAACTGAAGAGGTGTCAAGGCAATGATGTCTCACTGTACTGAGTGACTGGGTGATAAAATAGCAGATGAAATTCAGCGGTGATAAGTGCAAAGTAATGTACATGGGAAAAAATAACCCTAACTGTACATACATAGACACTGGTTCGAACTATCACTTCTGCTGCAGGAGATCTGGACGTTGAAGTGGAAAGTTCTCTGAAAACGTTAGTGTGCGGCTAGGAAGTGGTCAAAAGGGGAATTGAATGTTAAGGATTAGTAGCTCCCCGTTTAGATGACAAGGGGACCCCCAAAGTCATAGGACTCTATCGCTCATATGGTCAGAATTCTTCTGAGTCCCTCGGCCATACAGCTCTTGCCTATTTCAGATCCAGCAAAATTCAATAGTCATTTTAGTAGAATCAAAGTTTTAAAGCAAATAATGTTTTCTAGTAAAATTAGAAGGGATAGAGAGGATGGTGATAAAATTTCACACTGGAAATAGAGAAAACCACATCAGCTTGAAAGAGGGATACCTGAAGGGATATCCAATTAAAGTCTGGAAAATAATGGTGGTGAGAAGGTCAAAAAAGAAATTTCATTGACTGCCTCTATAACAAAGGAACATTTAATAAAACAATCAGGAAGACAACTTGAAATCGTTTTTACACAGTGAAGAATTATCACGGCACGGCACATTGTGGAAAGCAAAACCACAAATGGGCTCAAAATGAGTTAAGACAAACTCCTAGAGAACAGGACCACTGGCAGCTACTAAGCATAGTAGCTTGGATACAACCCTGAGTTCCAGGAGTCCCTACCTCACTAGTTGCTGGAAAATTTTAAGGTAAATAGGAAAAGAATACATGGTCTATTTTTACACTGTTTTACTAAGCATCCAGTCTTGGCTGCTGGAGACAAGATACAGAGCTAGATGGATCCAACTCTGTTTTTATATTCTAGAAAAGTAACAGAAAAAATCAAAGGTATGCTAATGCTGATAGAGTCAACATTAATTTTACTTGCTTTATCCACTCTAATCTCCAATCTCAGCCATTTGCAAGAAATCATAATCCATATCTGGCCAAAGAATTTGGGATTATCCCAGTGAGCAGAAATGTAAGAAGCGTTCACTTCTTGAGAATCTACAGATTTTGAGACATTACTTACTCATTTCTTCTGAAAAGAGAAAACTTTGTCACCAAAGCTCCTACAAAGGCTGCAGGAGTGAGTCAGTGTTCGTATTTTGATGATCAGAAATCAGCATAACATAGGGGGCCAAAGTCTTTTGGTTACAGTACTTTATTTGTGGTTGCTTCAGTACATTTGAGAGGCCACTTCTGCTTACAGATTAAATCTGTAGATAAGAAGCAGGTGCAGACTGAAGATAACGAGCAGCTCAGGATTTGGATGAGATGGGCTAAGCCTGTGCTCTGAGATATCAGTAACAAAACTCCCACTCAGTTCTGTGGGAGCAGGACTACAGCACTGCTTGCAAATCTTGCAAGTAGCAGCTGTTTTATCACCTCCTTTGGTATCCTTTCCAGAATTTCAGCTCCCTCCAGGTTTTGGCACTCTACAACGACTTGGGTTGTAGGAAGATGCCCACAGCATTTAGGAAGCACAGGGTGCCTACTCAAACTGCATGGCCTGAATAGCACCGGAGCCCAAGCGGGTAAACGGTGCAACTCCAAAGAAGGACGTTCTCTCAGCTGCTCTTACTCTCTTGCTTTTGCAGTGCCACTTTTCCATATCTAAATAATATGTTATTTTGTGACCTTTCCTAATAAAAATCTTTAATGCTTACAACAGGGGATATTAAAAACCCTGCAGTTGTTGCATTCTCATTATTATCTAATTTGAAGGACATTTTTACTGCAAACAGCAGAATTTGGGTTTTTTTCCCCTTTATCTTAGCAATAATGTCTGGATGTACATAAAAGCCAAAGAACTGACTTAGGCGTTCTTGATTTTTCCTGAACATGGATTAGCTTGCTTTCATAACTGTAGAGATTCCTATTTTACTACAAGGAAAGCATACGCTAGGGCAACTTCATCACAATGAAAATATTCTTCCCAATATGAAAATATGAAAAAGAATAAAACTTGAGACTGGCTACTGTGAACAAGACACAGTTAAGAGGTATGGGGATAAGAAGACACAAGGAAATTGTATAACGTAAAATGTGGGACAGAAAAAGCTCAGTGGATGCTCTTCCTACTCAGAATATTAAAATAAGACATCATGCAAAGGGAACGCATGTAAATGGAGACAAAGGAAGATATCCTACCAGGTTTCATTCAGTCTTAAAACAAAAATCAAAACAAGCAGCATATAATTTGTTTTAAAACCTGATCAGTTTATATTATGACATCTTTAGTTCCATAGCTTGCTTTCCCTTCTGCATAGTGCCTAAAGCAATAAGATCATGGTCAGGTCAGGTTAGGTCATATTTTAGGCACAAGGATAAAACAACAAGAAATAATAATTACTACTATCAGTTACCTATTATATATTAAAAAATAGAAGTAGAACCAAAGAAGAAAGCCTGGAAGGCGTCTAAACCAGATACGCATCAAGGCATAAGTCAGTCCTTAGTTAACGGGACCAGGAAGAGGCTCTTCTGTTTCAAGTATAACAATCTAGAATGTATTGCTCTTAGGTATTTGCAGAGATGAGGTGGGATACACTATTGATCTCATTCATTACAAGTTTTTTCAGCTATTATTGAAAAGTGCTGCTATAAATGGCATACATCTTTTTATATATGTTTAACTAATGGGGAATTATTCCTTCCAAGGATTTTTTATAGGGTATTTAATAATTATATGGGAGTCTTCTAGTTCTCCATTACATTCTATAGATTTTCAAAGCCATCTTTACAGAAACCTATTTACATTTCTGTATCACCCTATCGATTAAATCTCTCTGTATTACAGTCCAAAGCGAAGAGACTGCAGAAAATCAGCATTAGCCTCCGACGCTTAGCAGTCTCGGACATACAGCTGGAAGAGAGAAAATAGCCCTTCCTTTAATAAAGCATGCCTTGGGGGTATCTGAATGCTTTCTCTTCTTTTTAAAATCATGACCATGATAAGCCTTTTTGCACTGTAACCCTGATGCTCCTTAAGAGTTCTACAAATGCACCTTCTGGCCTCGTCTGTAACGTGGAGATACACCTTATTCAGCTTAGTCTGAAGAAGAGATGAACGACAACTGGATCCATTCTAGACGGAGCTCATTTCAAGGGCCAGTTTGCTTATCGATGGTCAGAAGTGGGAATGGCGGTTGGGAGCTCCATCTCCCAGAGGCGTTCAGGCCCCCTACGAAATCACCACGGGGGACATTAGGAGGTTTGTCACTAAAACCATGGCGAGGTGTGCTGGCACTGTGTGGGTGTCCATCCCACCTCTTCTTTCTGCATCCCACCCCACCTCTCCCCTACCCCATCCCATCCCATCCCATCCCA
>NW_009226918.1:0-3598 GCF_000690835.1 Fulmarus glacialis | reverse complement strand
ATAGTTATTATATATTATAACTATAGTTATCAGCTATAGTTAACATTATAAAGAAAGAGATGATGACAGAGATAGTCTTACGTCCCTTCAGATGCTGGGAAGCCCATATTGTGAGGTGTTGAATGGACCTCTGATCAAGGTGTTATGTACTGTGCAGATCTCATCCATGGAAAAGTTACCCCATCTCAGTCTTTTGAGCTCCTACAAGATTTTCTTAAATGAAAACATAATTTCTACTGTGAAACACAAAAGATGTTCATGTGAGAGGTTGTTGCCACACTTTTAGATAAAGACAAGGTCATGCAGGTGGCATAGTTGCCAGAAATGAGTGGGAGCTGCCTACAGGCTCCTCTGTTCCCATGGGTGGGCTAAGTTTATCCTGCAGCCAAGGGATACTCACAGCACAGGGCAGGCCTGATGGCACAGCTATAGGTGTAGCACAGCACAAGCATTAGCCTACTCAGGTTAACGGTTCTCTGGATCATTAGCTCCTCAATGTACACTGATCAGGTTCATTACAGGCATCTAACATGTATTTTAATCCATTATTTACTTCATTCATTTTCTGTACATACTCAAATGTCAGTCATTATCGTAACATAAGTTCAGTCCGTGCTATATATCTTTTGATGTCATACTTGACTGTTTCTTAATCTACAAATTCTTATCATACACTACTGTAGGTGTGTCTTGAAGGACTGCAGACATCCTACTTATTGCCTTAATAGCAAGTACTAATCACTTGTACTCCTAAGAACATGACTTCAGCTGCACACATACCTACAATAGCTAAGCTTTCTCAACTCTCGGTCTCAGCCTTTTAACTATTTGCCTGAGAGTTGTATAGGTATTGTTGTGAATCACAGAACAGCAAAGCCTGATCTCTGTACAAAGAATGTTCTTATTACTCTAAAGTGTACGTTCAGTAGTGCCAGAAATTTTATCTTTTTTTTTCCTAGTAAATGCCTTCTTTGGTATTTGTTAGTGTATTCCTGATGCATGTACTGGTAGTCTAGATTTGTCTGTAGGTTAATTCATAGTGTATTTACCTTTTTACCTATTTTGGCAATATTGAACAGAGTCTCTAAAGACCTGTCACAATAGTTGCAGCTTTCAGTTTCTGTACTTTGTATGAAATTATTAGGGAGCAAGAGGGAAAGGGACACATACATATGTGAAGCCTCTGATGGCAGTGAGCACACCCACACATGCATGAAAGAGGAGTATTGCCAAAAGTATTGCTAAAGAAAATAAAGTGGTGTTTAATAAGAGTTTACTAGATGATAATAATAAAGCATATGAAAAGTCAGATTTGGATTCATGTTACTCTTCATGCTGACTGAAACTTGTTTTACAGTATATTAACATACCTTCGTATTCACTACAACACCTAAGAGAGAAGGTACCATTCACATACTTTGCAAAAGAGTTGACTTAAAATATCACCAGTCCAGCACAATGACAAAAGAATGTTAAATGGTTTTATTGCTCATCCTCCTGCTCAAGGGAATCTTAAAAAATGTTATTACAGTTATAGTATATTTCAGTATATTTCAGTATGTATTCTACTGCAGGTATTGGCCATTCCATTTAGAAACTACTTCCCTGTTTTCCAAAGACCTTATTCACACAGTCACAAAACTCAAATAGCACGGGATTTATCTCCTAGGAGCCTTTCATAAAATACAGTAATGATAAGTAATCAGTTGTACAATGGATTGGAATGTTCCAACCAGGTCCCAGACACCTATCACATTTGGCAAGAACCTGGCTATGAATACATACTCACATAGTGTCTCAGCTGTATCTGGGACTATATAACAAATAATATTTCACATTTATAATATTTATCCACAACCTCCATCCTTTTTTTGTAATTAATAATATTTAGGAGAATAGTTATCAAATTTCTAGGCAATCCAAGTGTACTCACAAGTCAGAAGAGCCTTGGTCAGGTGTTAACAAAGTTGAAGAAAGATAGGGATAAACAGTGGAAACAGCTTGGCAAGACATTCTATTTCGACCCTAAATGTGCAGCTAATCGACAGCAATAATTCTCTGTCCTTTCTCACTGTCTCTGTGGTGTCTTTACTTGCATTTGTCATATGACTAAGAGCTTTTGGCCCTTCTTTGTAAAGGTTCTGATAATCTTAAATTCTGGTTGTTTTTACCAAATACCTGCTGTGCTTTAATGTGACGGTGTAAGAAGCTGTGAAAGTAATTTTACATGTAATCTTTACCTCTCATGGTACACTGTAGATGACAAAGTTCAAAGTAGTGAATAGGAGGTTTGATACATATGGAATTCTGCCCCTAAATCTCTATGGTCCTCTCTGGCCCTAAAAGGAAAATAATCTGTTCTAGTTGTCAGGTGGTCCATCTTCTTGTATTACAAATTACATATTATTGTGCCAAAATAGTCATAGTGGTAGTTTAAATTGCTTTTCTAGGTACACTGTAAGTGGTATCAGTACCTTTTGAGAAGTAACTACATATATAAATCAAGGCTTTTGATAATAATTGCTGAATGAAAGACAGCTGTGAATATGTGTCAACATGTACCACTACTACTATATGTATAAACAGCGATTTTTTTTTGAAACAGTAAGTTGCTGTTATTGACCTGTGTGACCTGCTGTATTTTTAGATACAAATATTAAATATATCATGTGAATACATTCTATGTGTACATCAATAAAACAGGATGTTCTTTTTAAGCTAAGGTTTGGCTTGGGAAAACTGATGTATAACAACAGGAAAATAACTATTTTTCTTTAACTCAGGATAATGTGCAGTATCAGAAGATCTCTGAGTTCTGCTTTTTGTCCACATGTATTCATACTGAAGTAGGTATGGCAATAAAATTATTTTCCTTTTTAACTTTTAAAAAGGAGAAAATTTGCTTTCCTTGGATGAATCAAAAAAGTATTACTCTGTAAGTAATTGTCCTGGTTTCGGCTGGGATAGGGTTAAATTACTTCCTAGTGCTGTGGTTTGGATTTAGTATGAGGAGAATGCTGATTACACACTGATGTTTTCAGTTGTTGCTAAGTGCCCTCCTAGTCCAAGGACAGCTCCCATGCCTACTGACTGAGCTAGGTACACAAGATGGGAGGGAATGTAATCAGGACAGCCAGCCCAGCTGGCCAATGGGGTATTCCATACCATGTGACATCACACTCAGTATATGAATGGTGGGCATGATCCAGGAAGAACCGATCGCTACTTGGTTATCAGTCAGCGTGGGTGGTGAGCAATTGCATTGTGCATCACTCATTTTGTATATTCTATCATTATAATTATTATTTTCCCCTTTCTGTTCTATTAAACTGTCTTTATCTCAACCCACGAGTTTTTCTCACTCTCACCTTTCCGATTCTCTCCCCGCCCCACTGGTGGGGGGAGTGAGTGAGCAGCTGCGTGGTATTTGGCTGCCTGCCAGGTTAAACCACGACAGTAATGTGGATGCATATGAGAACTTTCAGTGTCATTTTATTTGGTCTATTATGGAGAGATAACAAACTTTAGAGACACAAGTTTCTTTGAATCATTCTTCAATGCTTCATTCAATGCCATTTCATTCGAAGCCACCGAGGCG
>NW_009226917.1:27452-44211 GCF_000690835.1 Fulmarus glacialis | reverse complement strand
AGCAGGATATCTGCCTTGTTGGCCTTCCTTCCTTGCCTTCCTGCCTTGTTGGCTTGTTCCTTCTTTGGCAGCGGCTATCTGATCTTTCTTTTTCCAGCCAGGATTTTTCTACTTCTCCTGTTTTGCTGTTAAGGTCAAAGTTTGCCCGTTATCGCCATGTTTAGGGATGGATGGGGAAGGAGACAGGGACTCTGCCGTGCTGGGAGAGTGGCCACCCTGGGCGGGCAGGGGTGGTGGGGTGCCCGCAACCCGGGATGTTGCGGGATGGTGCAGGGTAAGAACACATGGAGGCTGTGCCCCTGCCTTGTGGCAGTGCTTTGCCCCTTCAGAAATGGGGAAGCATGTTCCAATGTGGATTCTCCATCGACAGAAATGTTGGTTCTGCCCTTTGCCACATTTGCCAGGTCCCTTTCTGCCTTTCCCTTCTTGCTGTGGGCTCAGAGAGGGGCAGAGCTGAAGCTTCACACTTTGAAGTGAAGCTCTGGAGCCTGGGCTGGGCAGGTCACCCCTTTGCTGCTGCCCCAACCCTTTCTTTTCTCCTTCAAGCAGCAAACGCTGTTTGGGGCAGGGGGCCTGGCAGGATGCAGCAGCACCATTGGACCCTGTCCTCCTGGGGAGGCAGTGGATGTGTCCCCGTGTATGGTTGCAGTTTGGCTCAGCGCTTCTGGCTTCTTATGGACACCGCATGGTCCCTTTGCTGGCATTACCACCAACACACCCCAGGCAGTGCTCCCGATGCCGTGACCAGGCTGGAGTTGGCCACAACTGGTTTCTCAGCTGTAGGTGGCTGTTGATGTGGTCAGCGTGGGGCTGTGCCTGCTCCTGGGCACGGACACCCGCTGCTTCCCGGGCAGGGCTGCCCCCCAGCTTGGTGCCAAAACCCAAGCAGGCCCCAAAACAGCCCCTGGCTCATTTTGCTGTTGCCCAGCCAGCAGTCATGGCACATCCTGGCTGCCCACAGCATTGGCCCTTGGCCCCTTCCCCTCATGCCCATCGCCCACCCTCCCGGCAGGACCCTGTCCCAGGAGGGGACCCCCTGTACCAGGGGAGGGCCGGGGGAGGCAGCAGGATGCAGCTGGAGGAGTAGCTGAAATGTTTTTTTCACAGCTGTTCCTATAAGAAGATAAGCCCATGGCCAACGACAGTGGCACCACAGCGGAAGTTGGGAGAAGGGCTGTTTGTTGGTCTTGTGCAAAAGAAAAAGGGAAGGGAAGGTTTGTGCGGGACTACCCAAGTGCTGTGTGCCTCCCCTGGGCACCACAGCAGAGCCAAGGAGCTGGTACCTCCACTGCTGGCTCCCACAGGACACCCCAGGGGAGCGCGGTCTCGGGTGGCTGCTTGTGCCAGTAGCTATGCTGCAACCTGCGGCATCATCACCCTGATGGCCGTGGGTGCCACCGAGTCCAGCCCAGGCCATTGCAGGGGACAGCAACTGACTGCAGGGGTGTCAGAGAACAGGCTGAAGCAGTGACTATAGAAAATAAAGACTTTATTTTTTTTTTTTTCCAGTTCGTAGGACAGTTCCCATTACACAGACCACAAACGGGCAAAGGCTCTGCAACCGGCAGCACCTGGGGCTCACCCTTCTCCTGCTGCGGAGGGGTCGGTAACGCAGCAAGGGCTGCTGCGGGCTCCAGGGGTCCTGCTGCTTTCCGTGAGCACCAGCATGGACATCTCCCTCAGGGCTCTTGGAGGCAGCAAATATTTGTGGATCAGGTGTTTTTTAAAGCCTCCACAGCTGCGGTGAAGCTGGAGGGGAGGCTGGCAGCACCAAGGCAGGCTCAGCCTCAGCACCCCGGGCCAGCAGGCTGGCTGTCATTCAGGCATTTGGGTTTGTCATCAGTTCAACTACAGCCAGGTCAGGGGTAACGGGAGAGCACAGAGACAAAAGAAAATCAATGCTTGGATAGAGATGCTGTTCCTGCCACACGAGAGACAGGGAAAGTCTTAAATTCAGCCAGCAGAGGAAAAAAATAAAATAGCCAGGTCAACCTTTATTAAACATAAACACAGAAATGTACCATCAACCTCCTATTATAAAAGTACTTTACATACATTCAAGAAAACATCGTATAAATATCAGTATGAAATGTCACTGGCTGCAAGAGTTCCACACTCAGCTAAAATTTTGCCGACATCTTAAAATTTCCTTAAAACATTTTAAAGTAAACAAACACAAAGCAAAGCCAGCCAGCTGCTGGGCTGCTTGGTACCTTGGGTCCAGCACTCGCTGCGAGTGCCAGGGCAAAACACATCCCACCTCCCAGTACAGGCCAGCACAGCTCTCCTGCAAGCTGCTTTGGATGTTAGTGAAGCAAACGGGCCGCTCAGCCACGCCTGATGGTGGGAGGTTAAGGCACAGGTTTTAATCCCAAAGTTCAGCCAGCCAGAGTACGAGATGTGCTCTGAACAGGCTGTTTCACAGGCTGGGACATCTCCCAAGCCCGCTTACAGGAGACCTTTGGATGGGCTGGGGACCCGCAGAGAGATGTTCAGGATCCAGCACAGACTCTTCTGTGACTGCAAATAAGTCCTGATCTTCTGGCAACACTTCAGACCCTGGGAGCAATGGGCCTACTTCTCAGCATGGCTCACTTCCTACCAGACTGCTCTGGTTGGTGCAGTAACGACACTTCACAGAGACCCCAGATGAACTGGACTCTTCATGGACACAGCAGTAACGGAGCTGTAGCCCTGTAGCATCTCTCCCTGCTCTGCATGGGGCCCACGCTGCTGTGAAACACCAGCACACACCTACATAGGCTAGCCGAGCTTCGTGGGAACACCTGGTAACACACCTGAGCACTTCACCTTGTGTACACGGCAAATGGGAGAACATTCCCCATGGGCTCCTGCTCCTGCTTCTCTTCAAACCCTGCTGCTGAGCACCACACACAACACGTCCCCAGCTTGCTCCGGGGGCTCTGCTGGGCCAGCAGCTGCGAGCAGAGCGGCAGCTGTTAGTGCAGCCAAAAGACATCCCCTCCACTGAGCTGCTCAGGAACACCCACAGCAGAAATTGGCTCCTCAGATTTTTCTAATGGGATGAGAGGCCATGTTACTCGCAGGCAGCGGCTTCTACACAGATGGCATGCTCCTGAAGCAGAGTGTTCCTGGGAAAACATGCAGACCCAGAGTGTCCGCCTGAGATCAGAGCACAAGGCCAACACCTAGTAAAGAGGTGGACGGAAAGCAGACTTATCCTAACTCCTGTGACCACCCTGGAGAAAGAGAAACTCCTCTGATTTTTTTTTTTTTTTAAATTAAAAACCAAAACTGGAGCTAGAAACATGTGAAACAGACCTCTGTGTCCAGTCCCTTAGCTCTGGGGATCCAAGCCCCTTGCTCTAGGCATCTCCTCCACAGTGGTGACCGGAGCTGGCACAGGAATGCTGCCGGGGCACAGCAGTGTGTGCAGAGCTGGCCCAGCAACTCCCCCAGCACTGACGGAAATTACTCCTCAGTAATTAATGCCATGAAAGGACTGCAGCAAACACATCACCTGCTTCTGTCGGCACAGTCTGAGTGGGTCAGCGTCCTCCCTGAAGCAACATGCTTTCAGACCAGTCTCCCGTGAGTCCCAGACAGGTGATGCTGGGCTGGAGACCAGAGATCTGGAGGGGTTTGGGTGCAGCTGCAGTGTTTGGCTCAGCAGGAGCAGCAGAGACATGCGGTGAGCACAGCAGACATCTGTCCTCTGAGCAGAAACCTCAGGCACCTGCTGATTTGGTGCCATCGGGGTACAGGGAGGAGGCAGATACCACTGAACGCAGGCTGACCTGGCACAAAACCAGCATCCCGTGCCAGCCCCCAGTCTCCAGCTGGCTACTTCTGGCTAGTGGTACTGCAGGTCACTGACTCCAGCCTTTTTTTCTAAGATGGTAGCAGAAAAATCAGCGTAACCATCACCCCCAAGGACAGTGTGCTCCAGGCTGCCAAGTCACAGTGTCTTAGAAAATTAAGTCCCTCTTAACAAGGGTTTTGTTTCTAACTATGTAGTTAGGCTAATGCAAAGAAGAATACAAGAAAATTGAATCTGATTCTACTAAAAGGAACCTACTCTCACAAATGGAGTCAGGAAAGTAGAGGTGAAGGTTAATAACCATACCCTTCTTTGTAACATTCGTGAGGATTTAGTTCTCTCAAATTATTCCTAGTCCAGACGAAGACTCTGTTCACATCTGAGCAGTCTGCAATAGTGGTGTGCTCTGTCTAATGTTCATAGGCAGTTCTGTTTTCCTTTAGAGGGAAAATCTGTGGGATCTACAGTCTGGGTCATGGATAGCTGGAATTCAATGATTTCCTGCTTGTTAACAGGGCTTGTGCATGCATTGATTAGAAGCCACTGGGAACAACTCAGAACACCACCACTTTCCTCTACAAGGAACCACATATCCCAGAAATATTCCCTTATCTTTCTATTTTCCAGTAATCCCACGTTGAGGAAATAACATAAGGACATTGTAATAAATTAACTGCTTTGACACCCAGGGAAGGAGAGCGGACATATTTCACAGCAATAGAGGTATTTTTGACATTTTCATTAATATTTCCTATGGAAAAAAAGCATAGCTCTCTTCAGCTTTGTGAAACAAGGGAGGTTCAGCTCTGCCATCAGTATTTTTCTATAAAAATAAGGTTTTGTGTTTACTTGGGTTCTACAACTAAGCTGAATAGAAAGGAGAAGGCTCTTACAAATACTTCTGCTGTTGTATCACCACCTCCCTCTGGAGACTACTTGCTAGAGGAATTCAGCTGGCTTCTATAAGTCTCTTCTTCAGACAAGCTCTAGCTCTGCTGAGTCTAGTGCTTCTTTATAGGACACTTTTGTACTTGGCAGGGCCTGTGCTCCTGAGGAAATGACCTGGTGTCATGTTCTACTGTACAGTTTGCATTAGGTATGTTTTCTTCATCAAGCTGAAAAGTGAGTCCCCAAATGTATGAGATTTCTGCCTCCGCAGCGATGGAGAGGGCTTGCAGGAGCTGCAGTCACGCCTTTGCTCCAACTTCTTACAGAAAGTCTAACTCGAGGGCTTGGTGAAGGGACACAAGATCTGCATGATTTGTGATCCTCCAGAAAGGCATGTTGTGCTGTAACAGAGAGATGACAAAGGTTTATTGGAGTGATTTTACAGCTAGGTGAAGCAGTCAAGGTACACCTGTAGAGTTGTGCAATACGGCATTTGTGATGGCACTGTCTCATACCATGTTCAGGAAGAACCTCAGCCATACGCACATCGGTATCTGAAGCCTATCTTAACTGCACATCTGTTTATGATGGGCACCGGCACTGACGATCAGCTGCTTTGCACGTTCATGACGGAAACCTCAGCACTCGGCTGTGAGCTGCTGCTTCACCCAGGAAAGCCTTTCCAGGCTCCCAGGGAACCTGTGTAGATGACAACTCTGGCACGTGGCAGACAGTGTGAAGCATGCAGAGACGATGTCCTGACAGTAATCCATGCACTTCACTGCCTTTCCTTAGCATGTCTGAATCACCTGTTCAGGCCTGTCCCAACCAATCAAACTGCTCCTTGTTTGTAATTCAGACTAATGGTAGATGCTGTGTATTGATCTGACTGCTGGCAACCAAGTCCTGACTCTCTCTGTGCTTCTGAGAAATTGCATTATCCTAACTGATAGCTGCATGCTATGATCAAGACATGCCACATCAAGATACTGTTTTACAGGGACAATGTTATACGCAATCCTAAACAAGAGTAAACCAGAAACTTTGAACCCCAAAGAGCCAGTAAACTCCCCATCTTAACGTAGTGAAAGATCTCTTGCATCAAAGGCAAAGTTTCCTCCTGGCTGCCCCTGGCCTGAAGAGTTCAGCCCTGGAAAAAGAGTCCTTGCAGAAAAAGACTGCTGCAGTAACTTCCCTTTGCATCTACCTACATCCCACCTCTGCAGAGTCAGAAACCCACCTGCTTAGCTGCAACCTCTTCGTCACGCCCATCTCCAATTACCACATAGGTGACTTTCTTTCCAAATCGTGACACGATCCTCTCAAAACAGCTCTCTTTACCTGCCAAGAGACAATCCCAGTAGAATGAGCCTTAGGCAGAGAGTAACAGAAGCCTGAGCACGTCTCTTCTTCCCAGTACAGAAACATATTCTTGTCTTACTGGGAAGGGGGCAACACCCAGTTCAGCTAGTGAGGCCAGAAGCCACCATTATATGGCCAGCTGGACCACAGCAGCCTCGGGGGCTGCTCAGCTGCAGAAATTGTATTTCCTGTGTAAAAAAACCAGCTAACCTGCAGCAGACGTCTCAGTGCCAGGTACTCAGCACAACCCCTTACCTATTTTTGTAGCACTATAAATATTTTCGATGGGAAACACCTCGCCCAAACCATACAGCAGAACTTTGGCAAGAGCTGGCACCAGTTGGGTGGTTGTGATCAGGATGTTCACACAGTTTTTTCTAGAAGAAGAAAAACACTTGTAAAAGCACATCTATGGCCAGTGGCACCAAGGGCTACTCTAGGCAGCTTGTTCAGTTTTCTGAAGTGCCATGTGCTTTGTTGCCCTGCTTTCGAGACGCTTTTTAGGCCAAGATTTTGATGTGTGGTTTTTGCTTGTTTCTTTTTTGTTTTAAACAGAAATTCTCTGGCAGAAATGCAATTTTGTGAGCACAGTCCTATTAAGGGGACCTTCTTAACAACAGATATTGCAGCAGAAAAATCCCAAAGGGTGCTCAGGAGTAGAGTTCCTGCACTCACTCACTTTGCTTCCCAGTACCTGTGACAAGCAGCAGTAGTATTACATATGGACACTGCTGCAACAAAGCACTGCATGCACATCTAAGTGAGAGAAAGGGCTGAGAAAGCAACATACACATCTCCAGTTTCCATACCTGGACTGTATGAGTAGCAGGGACTTTAATGCCGTTTCCAGCCAGGAATCCGTTAGCACTTCTATATCGGTCCTTAGTCGCTGCAGAGCTTCCCTCTTCTGTGGGCTAAGAAGGCCTGGAAGGCAAGCAACACAAGTTTTCCCAGCTGAGCTGGCAAGTCTAACACAGAGAAAGCCATCGCTCAATTTAACAGGTGCCTGTTCTGCAATAAATAACATGGTACTGAAGGCATCTGAAAGCTGAGATGGTCTCGAGGGAATGCGAGAAACCAGCTTCCAGTGACACGGATGAGCCCAGACACCCATCTGCGACTGACTGTGGGGAATTGGGCAGATACTTCTCTCTGATTATTTCAATTTCAGATACGTGCAACAAAACGCATTTCTCTTGTACAAAGAAGCAATAGGCCTCACTCATCGCTGAAGCCACAGACAGCAGGGGAAGGAACTCTTGCAGTCACCCTCTCTGACCTCCTACTTTCCAATGACCCTTTCCACTTTTCTCCCTTTTAGATATCTTTTTTAATCCCCTTCTTTTTTTTATCCCCATATTTTTTATTCCTTTTACGTAATTTTCTCAAAGCATCCAGTTTTGAATTAAAAGCAGCCTAAAATGGAGCCGATACACTCAAACCTGCTCCCGTCAGTAAATACAAGAAAGAAGCACCTTGAGTCTGAACCTCTCTCCCCCCAATTTCCAGCCATGACGTACCAACCCCCCCCCGCCTCACTCCAGCCCTGAAGTACACCAGTCCTCTGACAATGAGGCCACGGAGGGACCCACTGTGGGTTGCACTGCCAACTACTTTACCATGTGGCTTTAGACTGGTCCTGAAAAACTTTGCATCCGTCTTTCCCACGTGCAAAATATGGAAATGCAGCATACTGAAATGCAGACTTACATTAATAGATTTTTAAGGCTGAAAGTTATAGTTTTGAACACCTGGTTTTTAGAAAGTATGTCCAAGAAAACGTTCTATCAAGTTTTTTTTGGCGTAGGCAAAGGGTACCCAAACCCACAACCCACCAGGCCAAGTCACCCTGCCAGGTGAGCTGCTCCAGCAGCAGCCCTTTCCCAGGGACATCAGACTAGACAGAAAATTTATCTACACTTGATATCTGTGGTTTGCATCATTACTACTACTTTGGCATTGGAAAGGAAGCAAAACTAGAAGATTTTAAGTGACTTTGTGAACAGATGGTAGAGATGTCATGTCAGACTATAAGCACAACAGCCAAAAAGGTGAACGCTTTATTTCTTGACAATGGCATGATAAAAGACAGATTTTGTGAAGACACGAGTGAAAAGACCTCCTAAGCAGCGTGATATGTAAGTCATTTAGGCCTGTTCTAAGCAGAGTGACAAGCAGCCTTTCATATAAAATTAGCAAAGGGACACTGATTGCACCAAAATTTTCTCTTCGATACAGGATTGACTGACCACCCCTATCTACATGATAACTCACAGACTGCACTAGCATGCCGTTCAGTTTTAGAAGACGTACCCTCTCAGATTCCATGGAGATTTGATCCCATTTAGCACTAGAAGAATGGTTACTTTTCATGTGCAAACATTCAGGAAAGCAAAAGCTCTGAGGAAGGATGGAATCTAGCACCGCAAACTCTGTTTAGTGCTCAGATATTGGTGCAGGTGAACACTCACCTCCAACATTAGTTTTGTATTTGTCGTAGATCTCTCGTACCCTGCGGTAGCGGAAGGCCAGTTTTCTCATCCAGTCCACTCCACCCTGGACACCAACTGATGAGCTGTGATTTGCGTTACTTCCTGAGCCACTGAAGCCATCCGTGGAGAAATTGTAGTTGCTGTTTCAGAAAAGCAGATCTGTTACGTCTGCCACAGCAACAGAATCATGGCAGCTTTTCTGGTGGGGTTGCAGACTTCAGCTCTGACAGCAGCTAGAAAAGCACCTCGGAGAGGAACTCTGCACAAACATCACTGCACCCCAACAGCAAAGACCGGCTTTTATTGGCAATGTACTCCGATATACAACTACATTTGCTGCTGGTTCTGAACTGCTGTACTGAAATGTACTGATTCAACTCTTCTTTCACGCCCTCCACTATAAAACCTTCCTTTGCTCTTTGACTGCTCACTCCTCTGCGATACAGAGCATCCTTCCCACTAATCCCTTTCTCATCCTGCAGTGATAAACGCCAGCACAGTATTTTCCAAACATAACACCTGTGTCTTTACATCACAGCTGCAGCTCCACAAGCAGATGAGCTGCTTTACCAGCTCATGACTGCAGGAAGCAGGTCCTGCTTCACCACTTTCCCCATATTTCTTTCTCTCTGACAGACAGGCACTTCTCAGACCTTCCCATGAGTCAGTTCAGCTCATTAATGCAAGAGAAAACTCACCCTCACCCTGCCTGATAGTGTACACAATCAGCTCACAGAGGCATGCAAACCATAAGGAGACTTTCAAAGGTCAAGATCGTGAAGTTTGGAGTGTTGGTTCTCCATTCATGACATGTCATTGAGCACATAGGCAACACCCAACAGTGGACAATATAATTCACATTATAATTCTGAAAGTCTTAATGTATTGTAGATCTTCGAAGAAATACCACCCAGTAAACAAACACCATTTGCCATGTTTCATGCCCTGCGCAATGCTGACCTCCATCCCTTAACCCCATTTGGGTTTGAAGTCCCCACAAAAAAACAGATTACATCAGCTGTACATTTTGTGCACTCATCAGTACACCACCTTAAATCTTGGCCGTTGTCATCAGATGCCACATCTTCTATGTGTACCTGGTCACACTCCTGTTTAAGGAAAAAAAAAAAGATAAAGTCACACTGTTGTAATCCAGAAATATACTGAAATGTGCAGATTAAAGAAAGTGTGATATAAAACAAACCCCTCACATTTCCCAACAGCAACAAGCCATGCCATACTGCCTCCACAAACCTATACATAGCTTCCCTTAGCTTTGTCTTCCAGTACTAGGTTTTACTTCTCAGCACCTACAGGTCCTTGCCAAGACTGGGATTTGAAGTACCAGAAAAGTCTGAAAAAAGCATGTTTCTATGACATTTCGAGTTGTCTGCAAAAAAGGAACTTCGACACTAACTAAACAGGTTGGACTCAAAGCTCACTTGTCATTTGAAACCATTTTGCCATTTCACAAAACCAAACCAAACAAAATCAAAAAGACCCCACGCCAAAAACCACTTTATCTGGTCAAGTATTGATATTCCATTTCATCAACACAACGGTCAATTCCGTTACCAGAGAGCCCCAGCCTGGAGTGAAACATCAGCATGGTGGCACTGCCAAGACTCTGATGCTTAGCACAGCTGATTTAACCCAGAGATAAATTGCAAACACCTTAGGACAAGAAGTGAATTTTCCCCAGTTCAAGAATTTCTTCCCACTGCTGCTACTAACCAACACCTACAGCAATAAGCGTTGCTGTTGATCACATAGTTAACATATCAGTGACTACCTTTCCAGCACGAGAGACTGTATTTGGTGTTTTGGGTTTTTGTTTGGTGTTTTTTGTTTGGTTGGTTGGTTGGTTTTTTCCTGGGGCAGGGAGGTAACTGTCATTACCACCTTTGCAAAAGTTCACAGCTGCAAGTAGTCACAGCCACAAATGGAAATTTCATCTAAGTTTCTATTTGCATCAACAAAAACATCTTGTTTTCCCATGATGTGCATCAGTGATGCACCTACAATTAATTGTTCACTGTTCATATTCAGCCTTCCTAAGCTGTAAACTAGTCCTGTAAATTCCGCAAATTAGGTTCATGAGTCCATATTCATGGAAAAGAAAACATGAGTCAGAAAATTTGCTATTTCCAACCACTTAATTCCAGATTGTGGCATAAGTTCACACCTTCCTGTAAGGATCCCATTACTGTGCACACTACTATCTGATAATACATCATAGCACAGCATAGGGCATTGCCATGATTAAAGCAAAGACTTCTATTCAACTTCTGTGGAAGTGGTGCAGAACAGTGAGATACATTTAATTTGGCAAAGAATATTGTGCATGAAAGAGGATAGAAGCTGATCAGAGTCCTTGAGGCAGAATGGGAATGGGAGAGCAGCAGAGATAGCTTGCAGGAAAGAAAAATAGAGGGTGCTGTGGGACCTCCATGTGTACAGCATGCGGGCCTACGGAAGCGTGTCCTTCATAGTTGTTACACAGCCAATGTAACCTACTGAGACACTGGCTGAGATGCACAAGTTATGTTCTGTCCTTGGCTTAGTCAAAGCCCCTGAGAACTGACATTCTCAAGGTCACCTTTTTCCGCACATCTCTGGTCTCCATTTCAAAACAGGATCAGTGAAAGCAAAGTGGTTACCAGTCCAGAATGAAAATATAAGACAAAGCAGACATCACTCTTTATTTATACAAGTTCAGGTAGAAACCCATAAGAGAGCTAAGAGAGCTCATGACACTAGAAGTCTGCAGAATGCCTGTCTTAGATAAAAGAGTACACCTCTTTGATTTGGTTGTGCTTAGAACCACTTCAGTTTTGGCAGACTGTTACATTTCAGCATTAAGTGGCTCTAAAGCACAATAGCCCTCACAAACGGTGCAGTGTAATTCTAACTAGGTAACGTGGAGTTTTGCCTTTCAAAAACATTTGCCACATACCTCCAAGTCATTGAAAAACAAGTGAGTATCAGCTACTTCAAAAATCATCTCCTCCATTGACAGACCTGAGCCAATCACTAGAGTTGGATCCTAGCAAAACAAAAAGAGAAAATGTAAATTCACTGTGGTTACAGGCAGAAGTAAATTGTGATAAATCTTTCATCAGTTACATTGCACAGAGTTTCCACTGTATATCAAGCCTGATGTAATTCCATCTGCATTCAATGGTATGAACTACAATTTCCCTAGCATTTTAAACAACTCAATTAAAAAAAAAAAAAAAAAAATCCACATTCTGGTAACACAGCAACCCAAAATTTAACAAAACATATCAGTACTGCATAGGAAGGACTGATGCATTTTCAGAAGCAACACAAAAAAACCATTCAAAAATCTTCAATATATTTTGAAGGAAAAAAAAAAAGCTTCTTTTCACTATGTGCTATGACCTCAATAATTCCCAATGATGATAAAAACAGTTTGACATTTTAAGACTTGTATTGTTAGAAGGGAAGTGTTTGTGATGTCCGTATCCTAGCTCTGTATAAAGCCAAATTTAGCGTTCTTTCCCTGCCCCAAACTGCCAACAAGTTAAAAGTATCACCTTATACATTTAAAACAAAATATAATTTTCTATTCCTTTTCCAAAGATTGACATTTACTTCTGCACGCCAGATATGGGGTTTTTTCTACAGAAAAGACAATATTACCTTGCCATATTTTTGAGCATAAGACCCTGTGAGAAGTGAATGGAAGATTATAATGGTCTCATCCAGGTCCCAGAGAAACACTCGCTGCGTAGAGAATAAAAGCAGGTTAGAGTTGAGATATTCCAAGCACTGAGCTACAATAATGGAGCAAGTTTTAGGGTTAATTTTGCGGCTAGTTGCAGTATGCTTTTAACAGATATGAACAACAGTATTCATCTTACAGGTTGAACACATTATTATATAAACTCTTCCAGTTTAGTGCAGTGGAGTTTATATACTGCTACAGTGCAACTATAGTAAGGCTCTCTTGGTCAAACTATTTCAAAAGCTTCTCTTGCTTTTATAGTTATAAAAGCAAAAACTTAAGAGTGCTAATGAACTTTAGAGTCCTGCTAGAGTAGAAGTTTACTGTCTGTGATCTGGAGAGCACGAGATAAATGACCCTGATGTTTATCAGAGACACCTTTGTTATGATAAATAAGGGGGATTGGCTGCCATGAGAAATAGCAGAGTACAGCAGGACTTTGATAAACTTGAGAACTGGGCCAACAGGAATTAGAAGAAGTTCAGTAACTGCAGATTCTGCATGTGGGGTAGAATAACCTCTCATATTGGTCCAGGCTGGAAGGAGCTGGTGGGTACAGTGGACACCAGGCGCAGTATGAGCCAGCAGCGCTCTCTCCCTGTGGATAAGATGAACTGCGTGCTGGAGAATACTAAGTGTGCCTAGCTGATAGAAGGAAGGTGCTGTCTCACCCTACTTGGCACTGGGAAAGTCACCCCAGATTGCATCCCCGGTTCCAGAGGAATGTGAGGAAACTAGACAGTGGCCAGCAAAAGGTTGTCAAGATGGGTCAGCGGTCTAGAGGAGAGGCTGAAGGAGCTGTGATGGTTTATCTCGGCAAACAGGAGACTAAGGGTGATATAATAGCAGACCACAACTAATTGAAAGGGAACTGCAAAGATGATGGAGACAAATTCTTCTCAGTAGTGGCAGACGGAAAATTGCCATGGAAAAAGAAGGGGAAATTTGCAGCTTGGGAGATTCCAGTTGGAGACAGAAAACCTCCTTTCCCAGGTGGACATAGTAGTCCTGGGACAAATCACTAGACAGGTACAGGATCTCCAACCTTGGAGGTTCTCAAGACTCAGCTAGACAAAGCCATGGTTCTAGTGCTGGGGACAGCCCTGCTCTGAGCAGAAGGCTGTACTAGACACATCCAGATGTCTCCTCCATTGACACCACTATGATTCCAAGATGTGTTTAAGTGATGCTTGTCAAGGACCACTGAAGAACTCATTTGGGCCAGTTCTCAGATAACATGGCTCATGGGAATTTCCCAAATTATCCCTCAGTACAGGAAAGACATGGACCTGTTGGAGCGGGTCCAGAGGAGGTCCACAAAAATGATCAGAGGGATGGAACACGTCTCCTACGAGGAAAGACTGAGAGAATTGGGGTTGTTCAGCCTGGAGAAGAGAAGGCTCCGCGGCGACCTTATTGTGGTCTTTTGATACTTAAAGGGGGCTTATGAGAAAGATGGAGACAGACTTTTTAGTAGGGCCTGTTGCGACAGGACAAGGCAGAATGGTTTTAATCTAAAAGCAGGTTGATTCAGACTGGATTGAGGGTGGTGAAACACTGGAACAGGCTGCCCAGAGAGGTGATAGATGCCCCATCCCTGGAAACATTCAAGGTCAGGTTGGACGGGGCTCTGAGCAGCCTGATCTAGTTGAAGATGTCCCTGCTCATTGCATGGGAGTTGAACTGGATGACCTTTAAAAGTCCCTTCCAATCCAAACTATTATATTATTCTAATGATCCCCTTCCATTTCCATGGAGATAGGACAAAAGAAAGAGAGGAGGACTTTTACCACCACACTATTCTGCAATGCTACCTGTAGAAAACAAGATTACTACTTACTTCCAGTTCACTGTCCTGTGAGGAGGAGGTATCTGCTTTCCTCTTCCCCCTGTTCTTCCCAGGGATGTTTTTTCTTGCCTGCTCATCTAACTCTTTGCTTGCTGTTGCTCTTGATAATGAAGGACTTGTGGATGCATCTCCTAGAAGAAAAAAATCACAGAGCTCTCACCCCCTCATGTCTCAAAACAAACACCAACATAAATCTTATAGCATTTGGCCACAAACCTCCTTTGCAAAAGGTAAGGTGTTATCTTGCTTTATCGATGCAGTAGTAGTTGAACCCTTATTAAAACATAAAACATGATTTCTTTGTCCCATCATTTCAAAACAGCTGTCTACTCAATTCAGTCCACCAGGACTGAGCTACTGCGGCTACAAAGCCAAAGACAGAGCACCCTCCATCCTAAGGCCTGTAACCCCTCAGATGTCTCACTACCTTGGAACTGCTTTATTACTCAACTGTTTCTCTTAAGACTTCTTGAGAGAGCACCAGAAACCCTCAGTCTGGAATGAGTGTACAAAGGAAAGTAGTTAATGATGCCTCGCCCTCCCAGACTTCCTGGACTAGTCAAATGCCTTTTGTGTCAAGCAACACTATACAATGCATGATGTTTCCACCTCTGCATACACTACTCACTCCTGTGCCACTTTAAGCCTTTGACTAACAGTTAAACAATAGTCAGTGCACAGAGTTATCTGGAGTGTGTTAATCACACACAAATCCACAGTGTGCTAACTGTGAAACACATACTTAGACTACAGCTCCATTGGCCTATCCAAGAATTAGTAAAGAATAACAGGGGTGATCTCGGCCCTGGAGACACAGACTTAGCCAAGCACCATGGCCATGACTGACAGGGATACATTACAGAGCCTATTCTGCTACTGGTAAGAACACCATTCCCAAAAACAAACAAGAAACCTGCCCCCCCTAAAGAAAGCCCCCCCAAAAAAAAAAAAAAAAAATAAAAAAAAAAAAAAAAAAATCAATGCTTTGATGTGCAGAATATTATGACCATGATGAGAGATACTCTCTGAATCCTTTATTAACAGTTCAGGCAGAAGAGTTAACATCCCAGATGTCTACTTAACTAATTCAGAAATAGGACCAGAACTGTAGCGGGAAGGCAGAGGGTACAGGGAACTTGAAAGAGCTTGAATTCAGTCTGGGTCTTGAAGATGAGCCATTGCAATTTCTATGAAAATTCATGCAAAATGGTGAACCTGGAGAATTCCTGAGCTAAGAAAATGGCACTGAAAACATTAACAACTGGGCCATTCCCTGGCCAGTGCCCTGAAATAACAGGTCAAGTCCTTAGGTTTTCAATATCAAGTAAGAACAAATTCTTATGGGTAAATCTGCTGTTGCTCACCCCAACTAGAGGGCAACTGCTTCCTTAAAGATGAAAACTGCTTTAATCACCACGCTCCTTGATTTACAACATCACAGCGTGGTGTCTGTCATCCCCTGCCTGTAGCATCCCATAAGGCAAAGGTGAGATAGGTCTGGAACTTCACTGAGTTCAAGACTATCGATTTGTATGCTTTGCTCACTGGCAGCCACCCATCCCTGCTTTCAGGTTGCTTGAGTGAGTTTGAGGGCTTGGCAGAGCTCAGGTACTACTGATGGACTTGGGGAAGATGGAGAAGGCAAAGTGCTGCAAAGGCAATCACTCACCACCTCCCACAAGCAGGCTGATGCCCAGCCAATCTCCAAGCAAGAGCCACTTTGGAAGCTAAACCCCACCCTCCCCTTCTTCCTCTACTTCAGTTTTTATTGCCTAACATGACATTATATAGTATGGGATATCCCCTTAGTCAGCTCAGGTCAGCTGTCCCAGCTGTGTCACCATCCCGGTTCTTGTCCACCGCAAGCCTGCTTGCTGAGGGGGGTGTGGAGGGGAGAAAGCCTTGACACTGTACAAGCATTGTTCAGCAGTAGCCAAAACAGTGGTGTGTTATCAACACTGCTTTAGCCACAAATCCAAAACATAGCACTAGCAGAGCTGCTTTGAAGAAAGTTAACTCCGTCCTGGCCAGACCCAAGACACCAACAAAAATGAACGAAATCTGTATTTTTTTTTTCCAGCCTACCAATCTGCAACAGGCAGCAGATTTCAATTTAAAACTGTTCGACAACACAGGAAGAATCTTGTAACTCCTTGTGTAAGGCACCGGAAGAAGCACTGTCTTTGCTTTTGTCCTTGTTAAGTTTAGAAACTGTATTTTTGGTGAGGAAATTTTAGTCAACACCACTGCAGTTGGTACGTGACATGGCATTAGTGGAAAAGGCCAGCGAAAGATGGGACTTCTCTATAATAGTTAATTAAACCTTTTCACTCCACTGTCTACATCTCTTCTCTTACCAGCTAAAATCTTCTCCCCTGACAAGTGCCAGGTAACTTAATGCTATGTAAATGCAGATCTGCGCACATACAAAGCACAGCAGAACAGCTGTCATTTCAAAAACGGTTTACATGATGAAGCAGAAGAAAGGAAAGAATGTACTCCTGGGCACATCAGAGACCAACTCATCGAGAGGTGATGGCCAAACTACAGCTCTTGAAAATGCACGAGCAGTCCCGGAGGACTCCCATAACTGGGATTGGCAGCTATGTCACGGC
>NW_009226917.1:0-27438 GCF_000690835.1 Fulmarus glacialis | reverse complement strand
GAAAGAGCTAGCATGAGCTATTGAGACTGGATATCATCAACTGCCCTGTAGCCCAAGTGAACACCCAGCCCCAACACATGACAGAATCAACGGTCCCCAGTTGGCAACTCTTCAAGTCACCCCTGGAATTCCCTCTCCCTACAGCATTCAGAGCACGTGGTAGATGTCTCCTGAATTGCAGCAGTATAAAACTTCCAGCATGTAAGTTTGGCTGGCCCACCAGCGAGACCAGTCTGACAATGGAAGGCAAATGTCCTATCCAGGCCAGCACACAAAGGTGCCGTGGTTACCTTTTGGAAAAAAGTTTTCCCCACTGTACTGTTTATCACAGGTATTTTGCAGCCACCCTGTTAAAGATCCAACCATTACCAGAGGAATGTCTCTGCACCGTCCGCGTAGGCACCATGGCGTTTGGTTTTTCGGTTGGATACGTAGTTGTTGCTAATGCAGTACTCTCCGTGTTGCTGTCTGCTGGTGTTACGACTCCAAAGCCAGAACTCGGGTAACACGTCTGGTACTGACTTTGGCCAAGGATCGTGTACGTAGGATATTCCTGTTAGAGGAAAGGATCGGTTATGATAGGACACTTCTTTCAGAAAACATTCTATACTAACATGACCTTTATGCTAGAATATGCCTGTCAAAGAGAGATCCCAGAAAAAGCACAGTCTGACTTCATGCTATTTCTTTCTGCATATGTAAGACATCCCAAAAAAGGGTTGAGAGATCTGACTTCCCAATGGCCCCCTGCACAGGCAGGTTCTGCATACAGGAGGGCAGCAATCACAGGGCCACTCCTGCCTCCAGTTTCTTCAAAAATGAATTCATTATGAATGATGTGACAGTAACAGGAGAGTATTTGAGTGGATGCCACGGCATCAGTCCACACTGTCTGTGTTCTGGAATTCGTGGTTTTGTCTTGCGTTTTGCTTTCTGATACCAGATGTACTGACAGTGACAGAAAGTGGTCTTGGCACTGGCTGAGGGTGCAATCCCGGCCACAAGAGCTACAGGATAAACTGCCTTTACTCATGTCCTGACTTCAGCAAGCAATTATTTTGCATGCTGTGATGAAAGATAGCCATTTATGAAGACTATTTACTCATTTAGGAGGAGATCACTGAGGACCTGAAGCTGTGCTTGAGGATTTTAGTTTCTGCTACTGATAGCAAAGAAAACAGCCACCCCAAATGTCACGTCACACTCTTCAGGCACACTGTGCACTCCCAATTCCCTCAAAGAGCAACCTGCATTTGTGAACCAGATACCTCGGTCTGCACTACTGAAAGAAAATCTTCTTTTCCCCTTACAGCTCCAAGCAAGTTTATGTTAATGTAAGAACCTTAAAAAGCAACAGCATAAGCATACAAGGATTTTTGTGCATCCATTGCATTTTCCACACTTCCTATATTCTCCTTCTGCAAGGTTGTGACATTGAAGGGTTCCTTTGTATATCTAAATATTCAGAATGACAGTTAATCGCTGACAGTGCTACGTATTACCCACAGCAGGTCACAGTCAGGGGGAAGGGCTCTGTGCTAGCTGCAGGGCTTTTTGACTTTGTTTTATTCTAGCAGCATCAGAATGCATCTCCTACTTTACTGGGGGTTTTTTGTTTGGTTTGTTTGTGTACAACCTATTTTCCTTTTCTTGCTGAGGGAGAACAAAGGCATTCCAAAAACATCCACCTATAATCCTCCCTGTAGGTTTGGTTCTCAAAATAGTTCTGTTGTTTCTTCTCCACTGTCTCTCTTGCACACATCTCAGTACCCTGTTTAAGATTCACCACACAATCTGCAGACAAGGAAACAGCTTTGAACAGATGAAGTAAGTTTGCTGTGAAGGCCAAAGGGAAAAGCATCATGGTCAAAGAGAGACTTTGAGTTACATACTGAGCCCTATAACCCTAGTATCCATTGTGCTCCATTTGAAGTGATGCAAATAGTTGGCCTTCCTTTGTTAGTTTTGAGTAATGTGCTAAACAAAGGTGAAGAAGATGCTGCACATAAATATAACAAGGAAGAAGTTTTACCTGTGAGATGCTGGCTACTGCTGAAGTGGAAATATTGACAACAGTTGAGGATGTAGAGACTGGACTGGCATTGGTAGTTGATGCTGTAAAATTAAGAATTACTGCATTAAATGCTTCTAGAAAAGCACAAGAGACAAGACCAATCCAAGTTGTGAAATAAGTACTTACTAGGCTTATGTGCAAGCATTTGTGCTTCCAGCAGTACTCTGCTTGTAACAACCAAAAAAGAGTTGGGGTGTATTTTGAAACCAGTTACAATTCAACTGGGCTTACAGGGAAGGAGAGCTAGCATATCTTTAAAAACAGTACTTTCAAATGTTCCAGAAACCTTTTCCCTCCATGGCTGCTAAGCAACTGGAGTACAATTAAAATGGTTTCTCGTCTTTACTAAAAGTTTTGAGAAGACAACAATCACATTCCGATGTTCAATTATTAGCAGTTGAAAATTAATCAGAATAAATCAGTAAAATGGATATGAATGTGTTAAATCAGTTCTGAACTTAGCATATTTAGTCTAATTAGATTAAAAAAAATTAAGGAAATAGTAAAAATATTTCAAATAGTACAAAAAGGGTGCTTCCTACTACAGAAAGCGAACGTATCTCCCCATATCCCTGTGAGACTACAACTGTTTTTTGGATGAGACTTTCTGAAATAATTTGTCAACAGCTTGTAGGACAAATTATTAGAGACATATAGTTGTTAGTATGAATGTTAAGATGTTTAATAGCCTTCATGTCACTGCATTCGGTTCTTCCAAAACACAAAAGAGGCTGCTAGAGCACTTTCTGGGAACACTAGTCATTTAGCAGATTTTGTGGTTTTACAGCCACAGGGCCACTCCATTAAACGTTACTCCACATGGGGTTTTGGGACACTCAAGGGTTAGTGAAAACAAATAATGAAATCAGCACGAACAAAATCAGGATGTACTAAACCAGGTGCCACCAAGAAATATTTTCTTTTGCTAAACCTTCTTTCTCTGCACACAAATAAAACCAAAAATCACTTTTACATGCTTATGAAAAGACTTGCAGAAATCCACAGTACCACCTGTTTACCGTCACTCTGAGAAAAGCCCTCACTTTCTGCAAATAACACCCATGCAGAATTTACCCCAAGACTGAAGAACTCAAGCTTCTGAAGGCTTCAGTCTTTCTACCCCAGGGAAACAGATCCCACCACAAACTCTTAATCAATGTATGTTGTGTTATGGCAAAGCACAGATACTACCTGGTGAACAGCTCCTGGAAAGAGGAATGGATCCAAAATATGCCTCAAAAAAGATGAAAAACAAAAGAAATATAACTTAAAAGAGGTGCAGAAATACAAAGTATTTATAAGAGGTGAGAAATGTGAAGGGTGGCTTCTCTGCAGAAGCAGAAATGAAGGCAAGCAATTAGCCCCTGGGAATCCCCTCATAGATAGGAGCAGCAGCGTTCAAAAACAGATGGGAGAGAAATTTAGGGGAGAACATTTAGAAAAAGGGAAAAAGGCTGCACTGAACAGCAGTAATGGTAATGAAGATACTCAAGTACCTAGAGTACCTATGCAGCTACTAGAAGCACAGCTCTGTGAGTAAGGTACCCATCACAGATACTCCTCATAAGCAACTGCTAGAGAACAGGGGTTAGTTTCCAAATAAAACTCCTTCCAACTATACATGTTACAGAAATCATCAAGGCTGTTATTACCTTATGAAAAACGTCACTTCCTAGGGCACTGCAAAGAAGCCAGAAAAGATCCTCGCTAACGCAGAACAAACCTGCCATGAAGCTGGAGGAGATGAACTATCTAGAAGACAGATTATTCTACCACCTCTCTCAAGATTATCACAGAGAGCAAACAGAAAGCAATTCTCATCTGTAGTGCTCTGAAGAGGCTGCTTCTCCACTGAGATAGAAGTTAAGAAATCACAGAAAAAAGATTCCAAGTGCTGGGATTCTGGTAAAAACACAGATTCCCTCATATGAACTTCATTGTTTATCTTAACTCTGGTCTCCTTCCAACATTTATTTTTTAATTACCCTTTATCTATACAGTGTTACACATCAGATCTTTATAAACAGCTCCCACTACACAGATTAACCAATTCTTTCTGCGCTGTGGGTCAGTTCCTTTTACCTGTGAATGGGCCAAAAACATGCAAAAATATTTGGCACAGATGTACCAAAAGGGACCACTTCATGGTCTCAGGTTTAGAAGACCAGCAAACACAAGTATTGCCTTGAAGCTGCCATGACTCTTTTTCTCTTCTCCTCTCTTTCTCCCCCACCTCCTGACCTCGTCCTCAGACCTTATAACCCTACTTCCCCTGCCTTATTCATCCCATTTGGTTTTGCATCAGTCATTTTCGAAGATGTTTCAACCTGCTTCATGTGCTGGGAAGGGAAATTGCAATTAATGCATTTTATGTCTCACTTAGCCGCTTTCCTCTTACAGGGAAGGAAGAGGCAAGGCAAGAAGCAGCCACACGACCCACATTCCTCCTAGTGCTTCCAAGCACCTTTGTGACATACCACCATGGCCATAGCTCAGGTGAGTACAAAAAGCAAAATTCTCAGTCACTAAGTGCGTCTGACCATTTACAGGGTTCAAGTATCACATTACTTCAGTCCAGCATCTGCAGACTAAACCATATCCAAGCACTGAAATACACCTCCAGTGGGACAGCAGCATTGTACAACTGTGTATCACCCTACTATTTTGATTGGAGAGAAAAGATAGATTTTCAAGAGCTTTCTAAGAAAGCAACTTCGTCCATCCTTCCAGCTCCTGCTTTACCACCTCCCTTGCACCAGCCCAAATTAGCTGAGCTGACCCCTCAGTGGGCTGCTTGCGAATTTGATGAAAAGGAAACAGCAAATCCAAAAAAGGAAGAGTTTCCTGCCAGTTTGCAAAAAGTTTTTCAGAAAAGTGATAGCATTTACACAATTCAGGTGACTTTTTCCACACTTTCAAAGGGCAGCCTGAAGGGAAACTGTCCTCAAATCACACATTCTCAGAGCAGCACGGATCAAATGTTTTAAAAGCCTTCTGCGGAGCGAGGCCTGACAGTGGCTTTGTCACCCCGTTGATCCCCAGGGATTCACATGCTCGCCGTGGCACATCACTGGCAAACCTGCCAAGGGTCATGTTATACAGAACCATTTCTGACCCTTGGCAGTTAAAGCTGGTGCTATAAAACACTGTAATTCATTCTGCCAGTGGGAGTACCTGGACGAGAGTTATGTTTGAAGGAAGTTAGTATTTCCAGTGTTGTATTGCTCATGTTATAAAGAAGTCAACAAGTCAACAAGTGAAAAGTAAATTAAGGATAAACATTACGCTGGGC
The DNA here is from genome assembly GCF_000690835.1 of Fulmarus glacialis. NCBI lineage: Eukaryota > Metazoa > Chordata > Aves > Procellariiformes > Procellariidae > Fulmarus > Fulmarus glacialis. The sequence continues at coordinate 22,072 of NW_009226917.1, read as the reverse complement.
CATCTACTGTCACAATGACGCAAGCTGAGCAAGTACTATGACATAGTGCATGGCCTTCCTATCAGTGAAAGATATGCTAAAACCCACTTATTGCTAATTTTAAGAGTTATTCCCCTTTACTTGGCACTCATTAGACCACATCTGGATACGGCATTCAGTTTGAAGCCTCAACCACAAGAAACATACTGATAAAATTCAGCGGGCAAAGAGTCACCAAAAGAGTCAAGGGAGCTAGAGCATGTGCCCTGCGAGGGGCAGCTACAGGGAGTGGGACTGTCCAGCCTGGAGAAGAGATGGCTTTGGGGGACCTGACAGCAGCCTGCTGGTACCTGCACAGAGGTTATCAAGAAGACAGAGCCAAGCTCTTTTTGCAGGTGCACCCCAGGAGAAGGAGAGAAACAGTCACAATGTGAAAGAGGGGACGCTCTGACTTGACAAAAGAAAAGAAGTTTCACCATGATGACAGTCAGGCACTGGAATTTGTGAAATCTCCATCCTCAGAGGTTTTTGAGACCCAACTAGATAAAGCCCTGAGTAACCTAGTTCTGAATTCAGTGTCAACTCTTCTTTGAGCAGGAGACTGAACTAAAGATCTCCTGAAGACCCTGAATTATTCTATGAAAATACACACAAGAAATAGATTAAGAATTCCTGAAATGCTTTTTAAAAACGGAAGAGAAAGAGACAAATTTTCACAATTCATCACCCAAACATAAATGGCAAAAATCCTGCCTAGCAAAAAAGTATCAGTTTGCACATATTTGCCATAAACAACAATATTCCATTATTCAGCTAAATGGCACATTTACTCCTAAAAATTGCTTTGAAAGCTGGTGAAATTCAGCACCTGGCTTCTTAGATGTGGCACTTCCAGCAGTTGGTATATTTTTAGGCTAGTTCTGTACTGAGAAATTCACTTTCTAGGAGATCTACCAAGCTCTGTGTGTGAGTGTATTAAAAAAAAAAAATTTCCAATGTCAGCGTATTTCCTGACATCAAGCTAAAGACCACCAACAAAGAGCTCGAGCTGCAAAAGCATTCCCGGTAAAGGCATGCAAGAATACAACATTTAGTCTCCTCTTCCCTTCCCATTTGCTCTTCACCCTGTTAAGTCCATCAGCATGGCACCAACAAGCCAGCCTGGTGCATACAGAGGTATGTAGCAAATACCCAACCAAACACATACACACGCACAAAGAGAAAAGAGACAAAGCATAAAGAAGCATGCACAAACCAAGAACAAACGTGCAAGCCTCTGTATTGTGGTATCTGGACTCAATTAGGTGGAGAGAGATGCAGATAAAAACCATGCCAAGTTACCTTCAATGCAATAAGAATAATGTGCTGGGCTGGGCTGGCTTGTGGTTAACCCTGTAGTGCAGGTAAGAACACTGTGCTGACTTGTAGATGGAGTCTGAATTAAACCACTTTCAGGTTTCATACCTGGCCACAGTGCACCTGAATCAGATAAATTGGACCAGTTACAAACAAATATGCTGGGACCAAACGGCATGCTGCTACCTCAGATTAAGATTTTTGCTTGTCACAAAAGCAAGTAACAAATCACACATGGAAAATCTTTAATTTCTGCAACAGTAAGTGCTGACTGTCAGGCTGTGCATGGCTTAGAGCTGCTGACAAAACTGGCTGAAAAAGAGAAAATTAATTGCACCAACAAGACCAATTTCCAAACCTTTCAACTAAAAATCTGCTAGTGTCACAGTAAGATTCACTGCCACGTCGGTATAAAGGAACTGCTAATCCCTCTGATGTTTGGGCTGAGTTGCACAGCACTGCAAATGACCTCAGCTATTACATAGCGAGGCTGAAGTTGGTATATATTAAGGTCAAGGTCAACGCTTCCACTACTTCACTGGGCTTTGGGTTGAATATTTTAAAACAAGCCACAAGTCCGTAATTTTCATAGACTGATAACAGTGAATATAGAGCTCAAAAAAAAAAGGGGGAAAAAAAAAAAATCTGAATGTTTCTTCTACATTTCCTGCCATTTTGGAAAGCATTTGTAACAACACTGGGCAAAGCAGAGACAGCAAAGTGACTGTAATTCATCTGTAAAAGGCACACATAAGCAGTGTGGTTTCAACTCAGGTGCCGTGTTAACGTCTAATCTACTGCACTAACAGTGGTGAAAACAGCATCCGACTGAAGTAGCTCAGCTCAGGCCTGGTTCTTCAGGGCTCTTCAGGCTTTTGTTTAAGTGTTTCCAGACGTACAGCCAAAGTCAAAGGCATTTCTCCCTGGCCCTGGTTAGAAAGCAAGAATCGTTTGACAGGATCTACTTAAAAACAAGCAGGAGTGTGCAAAGCAGAGGGACAAAGGACGTTTGGAGCTAGACACAAAGTTCAGGGCCAGCCAAAAGAGCACCCTCCTTCTTAAACCCCCAAAAAACTGTACCAAGGCTGCGAAAGCCATCTGCAGCCTTTCACCTGCTCTAGCAGGATGAGCCATGGGCTACGAGCTCCAAGTCTCTTACCCAGAAGACACGGGAGACTCTATAGAGCTGGACAAGAGCAGCAACTCCAAGAGCTCGCTCCATGCTGCAGCTTTATCAGAATTAAATTCTGCAACGGCTCTTTGATTTATTTACATACCTGATCTCAAACTGTCACCTATGAGTCAAATTAAGTAATTCACCTATGCGTACAGCCACACCAGGGTTTTGATTCTTCAACTCTCAAGTTGCGTCTTCGTTACTGTTTCAAACCTCGAGAACCGTGATAATTAGCAAACAAAAGGGAAAGACTGATTTAGGAAAGATTGTAGGTATATCGCAGAAACTCCAGAATAAAACATATGGGAAACAGATCCTGTAAGATGAGTGGGAATAGCTGTATTTGTTTAGTCTGAAAAGGGTGTGTAGTTTTTAGATAGGACAGTAACCAACAGTTCCTTACAGCGCAAGACGGACAAGGAGCAGACAGCAATATGATGAGATGGTCACAGTGCCTAGTAACGGTGACAAACCAACTCTGAATGCTGTAGGATAATTATCACATGAGGAGCGTAACACCAGATCAGACATGTCGGAGGTGTTCACAGGGTTGGTTGAATGCGAGTGCAAGAGCTGACTCAGGTTGTGTGTTAAGGCATCTTTCAGCCCCTGCTTTCCATGACTGTCTCAGTATAGACGCGTTCTACTTTCCATACAGCAAGGCACACTCTTGGCCTGGTGGCACATGTCCTTCCCTCTTGTTCTGCAAGGCAGCACTTATACGCTAGCACAGCCTTGAGGATGACAGAGTAGAAGCTGGGCGAGGGGGAACGAGACCCCCTCCAGTCCAACGGCAGCACCACAGCTGGGGCAGAAGAATGTCACAGGACACGTCTACGTATGTGGAAAGGCCCCACACAGGATAGTCCATCACTTGTAGGTTTTTCTTGAGTTAATGTAAACCATCACACCCACAGTGTTTCTAACACCAACTTACAGCCACACATACGCAGCTTGTATGTCACTACTCTTATTTTAATGCTTCTTTAACAAAATCTTTCCAGACCACAAGTATGTCCCATGCAGAACAATGCACTAAACACCACCAAAAAAGTATTATCACACAAGGAGAGGTGACAAACTGGCAAGAGCATAGGTCATCTTTTCTCTGAAAGCAGCATCCTGACCTGAGTCATCTCAAGACTATGCTTGTGTTTGTCAGCTTGCTTGAATTTCATACTTAAAATACATTTGCTTTGTTCTTTTTGGCACAGAAACAAATACACAGTAGAAAGTCATGCAAACCTCTGGAACGGGCCTTTTGATGCTGGAAAACATCTGACCAAGCTGGCCAAGTCCTCACCTGTTCAATGGAGATCTTGTGAGCAGAAACAATTTGTAGAATTTCCTCTGCACTGTGCATGTTCAGTCCTTTACCCTCCACCTGTCCATCACACCATGCAAGGTCAGTATGATCGAGCAGGTACCACTCCAGTATGATTTCCACTACTGGAAATACGACTTTTAACATCTTCCTAACACTTAAATTCAGACTAAAAATTCGGGTATTTAATAATAGACCTCAAAATCCATACCAAGACATTTCAGTAACTGATCACATTTCAAAAGATGTTTAACAGACAAAAGTTCCTATGAAGTCAACAGAAAATGCTGATCTCTTGCCTTGGTCTTCAGAAGAATTGCTACTGTTACGTTCAGAGTGTAACACCGAAGCAGCTAAGCACCCCCAAATTCCAGTGCCTTTGGATTAAAAAAAACCAAACACCCCACCACCACCAAATACAGCCACCACCACTACCACGAACAAAACATCACACACACATAAAACCTAACAAAAACCCTACATCCTCCCTCCCCCCAGAAAATTTAGAGATAAGTCTAAAACACCTTTTTAAACATCTTGGCCTAACGCTTCAAGGGAGCATTCCACATACTTACACGTATTTGCCTTTAAAAAAAAACAACACCACAATAAAACACCTAAGAACATACAAAGCAGCCTCAGTGCATCGTTCACAACAAACTATCAATAAACACCAAATAAATGAAGTAAAGAAAACCACTTGCCACTGTTCAGATATAGCAAAGACTAGTGCAACAAGGCACTGAAACCAAAGTGCAGAAACCCAGGGAAGGCAAGCACATTCCAGCAACGGTAACATGGGGTTGGGCACAGTTTGTAGGTAGCAGACTGTTGTGACAACACCCAACACTACAACTGTGCAAAAAGACAAGGAGCAAAGTGTTTAGAAAAATAGCAGACAAACTGCACTGGCAGCTGAAGCCCTGGGTATGGACACAGCATCAGACCTCCCTGCACTGATTCAGCTTTCCAGGGAAAAACTCTCCCGGAGGAATGAAGGGAGCTCAGAAAACACAAAAGGGAGAGACCTGCGGCTCCCCAGGACACGAAACACAGAGACAACAAGGCCCTCGCCCACTAGAAATCCTGAGATCACCGTCATGCCAGGTAGTGGGGAGGGTTGGTTGTTTTTAAAAATCTCTGAAAAGGCAGTCATACTTGAACCTTACTCGCAGGGGCTGAGCTAGAAATGCAGAAGCAGCAAATACCAACAGTCACCCAAATGACCCTATTCTCCTGAAGGGCCTTGAGTTGCTAATAAAACAGCCCAACACTTACACCCTGCAAAGCTCCCACTTTATGGTATTCAAGTGATCAGTCAGGACAATGTATCTCAGCATTAATACAGGGCAAATGAGATTTGGGAGATACTGTTTGATCAAACCCTTGCATCCCAGTTACTACAAAACCACCATGTTCTTCCTAAGGATCCCTCAACCACAAGAAAACTCCTTTTCATGAATCCTAGCTGTGTACACATGAAAAAAAAAAGGAAGAAAGGTATGTAGATTCGTTTTACATATTGACCTTTCTCATGAAGATAACGATTTGTGCCATATTACTTTAAACAGAATTAGTAATGTAACTTATGTCTAATAAAACTGAGCCTCGTTGTATCATCTTTTCTACACCATCTTTCAAAAATACCACGACGAATCAATCGTTTTGTAATTTATATAAAAGTCTTTGCTCTGTCAGCAGCTAACAAAAGCCGTAAGTGTTGTTGATTTTATTCAAAGACATGTAGTTCTTCAGCTAAGGAAAAACTCATCCTTTTACACTTCAAGATACTAAGATTTTAGCACTACAGATAGACCTGGAAGAGGCTCCCTTCACTTAGTTATGCAGCACGACTGCAAGCCCCTGAGACAGACTCTTCACGGCTATCTCACAGCTGCACAGCTCACTGACAGCAAACGTGGTGCTCCCCCAGGTTATCTGCCTGGAAGGGAAGTGGTCTCCCCTCTCCCTAGAGCTAGGTGCTAAGGGACAAAACAGCCTCCGCCACCATACACTTTTGAGAGCTGGCAACAATATACAATATTTACATACGAAAACATGCAGGGCAGCATCAAAAATGAAAGGAGAAATTAAAATGTTAATTTTTAATAATCAGTCATAAAATTTCATACATGCAGGGGATAGTCAGTCATGTGGTTTTTTCCCCAGTGCCTGACACTTTAATGTACAAAGTACAAGGAAAGACCAGGCAGCTCCTTTCACTAGCTAACCCACCCAGAAGTTAGATGTTTTCTGTCTGTACTACTCATCCTGAACTCCCTTTATACACCATGGAGAAAGATGGCCATTACCTTCTAAAACAGGCCAACACCCCAGAGGTGCATCTCTCCCTGCATGCACTGTAAAGAAAGTACAGGGTGAATAGCTCAAACCCCGTCATCGAGCTTTAGCCGCTCAGTTACGACAGGACTCTTATCCTTCAATTATTTGCAAAAACTGGAATGGCTAATTGAGGGCTCAAGTATTAGAGCAACTTAAGCAAACTTATTTGCCTAGTAAACTTGGAGACATTTTAGCATGAAATCTACATTTGGTAAAAGATGCAATAACAAAGAAGTCTTAATCCTGGTCAGCAAAAAGGAAAGGAAAAAACCTTCAGCAGAGATGCTACAGTATGGAGTCTTGTGTGATTTCACTGACAAGGAAACTGCACAAACACAGCTATACCACAATTGGAGAAAATTATAATCCAAACTAAGAACGATCTGGCAACCTTCATGGGGAGACATCCAAATTAATGGCCAGGAAAACAGCTTTGTAAGAAATATTATTTTATAATATGAAGACCCATCAGTACTGTAGATACTAATCTACAATTCAAGTTAGACATGTGCTCTCCTACAACTCTTCTCTCCAACACACCTCGTTAAACTTAACATTGGCTTTTTAATGAGACATAAGACAATAATTGCAGGCACTGAGAAGTCTTTGAAAAGTTACTTCTTACCGAAAGGAGGTAGTCCGTAGGTTTGGGTGGTCTGGGGGTAGATGGTGTAGGGCTGAGACTGCTGTAGTGCTTGGTACTGAGTCTGACCAGGGTAAGGGCTCATTGTTTCCGATACAGGTACAGAAAGGATATGTGTATATGGCCTTATTAAAAAGAAAGAACAAAAGTAAAAAAGAACTATTTACATTATGCATCTTTCAGCTTCCAAACCAGAAGACACGTAAAAAAAATTGCTTTAGGAAGAAGAAACAATACACACTGACACGTGCTCTTAGTGTAATACCTGCTTGTGTTTCCCAATATGACAGGCTCTTGGTTTTATATATGCTGACTGTTTCTTGCAGTGACACCAGGGGAAACTCTCTCCTCCATGATGCCAGAGCACCAGTGCTTATTCCAGGACTGGGAGGGCAGGGTGAGAGGGGAAGAGCAAACTCCCCGTTCCAGTAGGCACAAGCAATTCGTTTCACTTACCATGCCTCACAACACCAAATCCTAAAGCTAATGCAATATAGTAGTGTGTGCCAAAACTACTGGAACACAGAAAGAGACTACACAAAAGCAAGCATGGGGGATTAAGGCCTACTATGCTGCAATGCAAAGAACTATTAAGATCCCCAAATGTGGTAAATGACCAGAAAATCCTATATTCCCCTTATATTCACTTGTGTCCAGTTTGCTTACGCCTCAAATATTATGGGCATTATTCAACAAGACTGTTATGTTGTTAATTACTTAAAGTGAATCATTTATCCTTTTGAACATAAGACAACAGCCACTAAAGCCAAAGGGTGGCTTCTAGCAGCTTCAGCGTCCGCAGCAACGAGTATCTGTTGCCAGAAGATATGAAGGGTGATTTACAGCATTACAGAAATGCACAAAGACGCAAAAAGATAACTTCAGCAAGAAGTAAGAGTTACAGAATTTAGTAACAATTGTTCGACTTACTTTGCAGAATACATTTGTGAGGTATAATCATTTGATGACCTTGGGATATAATCAGTGCATGTCATAACTGGAAAAAAAAAGTTTGTATAATTACACAGGCGATTTCCAAACCCAACAAATAATGACAATTAAATATCAGCACGCACAGTACATTTTAACCAAGACATAGAATTTGCAAAGGTTTTTTAGTGCCTTGAATATCTGTTTCAAATCAAATTCTCAAAAGATGCACTGTTAAAACAGCACAAAAATGTTTTTCTTGCCAGTTCACAGCAGGTAGATGATTCAGTCAATGCTATTTCTCCCTTTGTAAGTGCTCTTTCTCTTTACCAGCTGGTACCGTCATCTTTTGCAATTCTCATGACAAAACTTCAGCCCTGCCCAAAACCTTGCACATGCCAAAGGGTATTCATCTGCGCCAAGCTTAACATTTCTTTCCTGTGTCCTGGAGCAGAGACTAAATCAGATGCCTGTTTTGCCAAGCCTTCCTCTTCCCTTTTCTACATACTCTACCCAGAGCATGGCTCCAGCAATCTGGCTTTCCTTTAAAAAGGAGCAGCTCCCAGCTCAACAAACTTAATCCCACACATCAAGTGACAACAGGAGGAGCTGCAGTGCACCAGGCTCAGAGTCCAAATTCAGATGACCTCTAAATAAATTTGGCAGTTATATTTAATGGGATATTTCCATTTTTCTGCTTGAATAAATCCGCAGCAATTGCATTCTAAAACTGGTGAGAAAGAGTCACTCAGGCTGCAAATCCAAGGAGGAAACGTTCAAAATCTTCTCACTTAGCACTGCCTATGGCTCTGGTATACCCCATACATCACAGTTCTTAATTACAGCATTCTGGGTTGGGTGGAGAAGGGGGCTTGAGTTGGTATGCCTCAACCAAGACCCATTAAAAAAAAGCCCTGGATTTAGATGAGCTGACCTGATAAATACTCAGCTGTCCATCAAACTAGGAAAGCAAGGACGTGCAGGACCCCTGGCACAGAATTTGGCACTGTACAGCCTCTCTGGCACATGCCACCCCTGTAGTGCAGTATGCTGCAGTGATCTCCAAGCTAGATGACTTTTGTAACTGTAAATCTGCACACTACATGGGTTTACCAGTTCGGATCTACAAGCACCATACCCAAGTTCTTAGCCCACACAGCTGTGCTGCTGTGGATCCAGCTTATTCATCTGAAGCCAGTTTGGAAGAAGGCAAAGCACCCAGGTTCCAGCCCTGCCTAGAAGGGGATCCAGGCTAATAGTGTACCTCTTGTATGGGTCCAGGGGCCTGGATCATCCATCACTACAACATGACAGGAGACTGCACTTTCCCTCTCCCTTCTGGAGTGAGACTCAATTAACAGCCTTCAAAAAGTATGGTCATGGATGGCAGCATACTTTGTCTTGGGATTTGCTCCAGATGCCAGTGATGTACTGCAACAAGTCGGGCTTTTCCTGTCTGGAACAGTCCTACAACTGTTTATTGTTGCTCTCGTATCATCATGTAGTTAACTCTCTTATCAGCTACATCCACTAAGGGGAGCAAGTTAGTTTGCACAGGCAACCCTAACTGTAACATTTGCATTCTGCTACCTAAATAAGCTCCTCTTAATGTAATCTGACATAAGCAGCTGAGAAATACAAACCATCAGCCACACACTCTGAACCTTCCGAATGCTCCATGAATCACCTCCCTCTGGTCCTCAGTGTTTGCCTTTACTCATGGTGTGAAGCCCACGTAGCACAAGGATACCACAGGATACAACAGGAAACGCAAACTGGGAACTTTTGGACCTAAAGGCTTTCATTGAACACTTGTCGGATATTCTCACATCCCCCATGCAAAAATGTTTTGTTTGTTTTGTTTTTTTAAAGAATGTCATATTCATCTGAATAGTAATGTAGTAATGGTATTTCTAGAACTCTTATTTTTAAAATAGCGTATAAAGAATTAGGTAATGGTGTAAAAAAGAAAAGAAAACCCACAATATTACTGCATGCAACTTCTGGAATTTGTAAATGACTTATCCAGTTAGGCAGCAGATTTTGCAGGCCAAAACTTCTGGTAACTCCTGCAACTGCAACATCACAAAGCACCACACAGATTAAAATAGTAAAGATGCAATCAGTTAGCAATGGAAAGTTACACGTTACATGTTTTCAATCAAGTTGAGCTGATTTATACTTATAAGTAAGTATGGACAGTCAAAGGTATTCTACACAGGAATCCTACTTTCAGAATAACCTCCAGCCCTCTTTTTCCCCCAAGAAATGCAATCCCACAGAAACTGCAATTGCAATTACTATGCAATCTTTTTATTTTCTGCCTCAGTTTCCCCTCCATTTATTTCATAAGGAATTTCTGCAGACATTCAATACAGTTCAGAGTCTAAGATTAAGTGTATGGCATATTATTACAAAAGACCCAACCAGCTGTGTAGAGACAATGATTTATAAAAATAACATCTTTTTTTCGCAATAGGCATTATTATTGATCAACTCAACCCCTTCCCTCAAGAAAACTCAGGTATAAGACATAGCAGTAACCAGCAGCAAGTTGGGGGGCAGTGACACAAGAATATCTGTTAGAAAGAGATACTTGCTTACCATCAGGCATTAACGCTTTGTAAGCACCACAGCAACTTCCACTTTACAACTGATAGTGAGGACAGGCTAAGGATTACAAGGAGGAGACAAAGCTTGTGCTTGATGAAGCAAAGTAACAAGACCAGTGGAAGAAAAGAGGAAAGACAGTGAGAGCAGAACTCCAGAAGATACTTACTCTCACTGGACATGGGAAGGTTTGAACCAAGGCTTGAAGATTCAGGTTTCTGATCGCTGACTTCTGCGTTGCTCACATGACTGCCAGGACAAACAAAGGCTAATCATTAGCATTATGAATTCTTAAATTAACATCCTTGGGCACTGTAACCCCTGGGTTCAACCTTCCTAACCGATGCAAACTGACTCTTAACAGAAACTAGCTCTGCATTCTTTGATACTTCACACAGAGATCCCAAGAGAGAGATTTGCAGCTCTAATTTGGCATTAAACTGTCATCACCTCCAGCACATTTACTCACCAACTAGTCTCTCAAGATAAGGCTGTAGCTTCCCTGACAGCTCTGCAGACCTAGCAGCTTGGCGCTGCCGCCTGCAGCAGAAACTATGAACTTCTTTTCTGCCACTTGGTTACGGCCTCCTGCTCCCCTGCATCAGCTCAGGCACCCATCAGGCTCTCCATTAGAGTTTAATTTGCTCATCCAGCACAAAAACCGTGCAGTTATTTTTGCTGGGATACTGAATAGACTCAGCTCATGGAGGGATCCAGCAAGCACCATGCTTGGTGCACACCTGAGCTACAAGCAGAACTCCTCCTCTCAGCAGCAATAAGCAGTTATATTGGCTCCTTCACCTTGTAAAACTGCAGCCTGAGAATATCACAATAATACACAGACGCCTCAAAACTTTCATGTAAAGCTGTGTTGCAGAACTAGCAATAATAAAACTAAAGCCAATAAGGCAGTCATAAAAGGAAAAAGCAGTTTCATTAAGAAATTATCTGTACCTCCTACTCTACGCAAACATTGACATGCAACTGAAATGGTGCGTGACAAATCAAAATAATCTAGTAACCTGCGAACATTTCTTAAGTACAGAAGTGACACCCAGTTCAAGAATGCTTCAACACTGGCCTTCAGGGACAAACCCAGCAGTGAGGCAACCTCGCGTGGACACGGGAGTCTGTGACAGCAGGGCCACAACATACCACTCCCGGTGGCATTTACTTGGCTCCTGCAGGCTGGGGGGAAGGAGAAGCCAACAAGTGTGTGGTATCAACCAGCAGTGGCCTGGTAGCTCCATCCTCTGCCGGACTGCTCCTTCGGGCTGTGACAGGCTCCTGTTGCCCAGCCTCTTGCTCCAGGATGTGTTGGAGATAATCCCCTGGGGCAGGAGGTGCAGCTTTCTTGGGACAGGGTAAGGGGGCAGTTGGCTAGTGAGAGCCATGGGTTCGGTTATAAGGCAAGTGAGTTTCCTTCCTTTGGCTGGTGAGAAGGAGTGAAGCTTAACCAAAATGCATAACCTGGCTTTTTCCCCCTGAAAACCTTTATAAGCAAAATCCTTGGAAATCTTTCTCAATACTGAACACCTGAACAGACTTCCATAATAAAGCATGAGTTTTGCAAGAAAATAACATAATTCTACGCAGACTTGGGGTATTTGTCTACTCTTACTCTTGGTGGGAAAAAATGCTGTGATTCTGTGGCACAGATAGTCAATCTGTGGCTGTTAAATGGCATGCAGTTTGCAAGCAGTTTGAGAGCTGCTCGTTGTGATCACTTCCTGTGGAAAATGTAATAGATAAAATAAGGTTTCTGACCATACTATACCAGCCCATGTTTCTGCTCTCTTTCTCACTGCTGCTCCTCAACACACGCACCTGCGGCTCTTGGGACACATCCATCCCAAGTGCTCCTACTCTCCATCATTTACAATTTTTCAATTCTCACCAACCCAGAGAAAAATTCTCACTTGCACCATGGCTGCAGTGCACCACCGAGAGCATCTCGCAGACCAGCCTGACCAGCAGAGCACACTGTATTCACAAAAGTGTTAAGACTCTTAGGGATGCTTAATGCTCCCAAGAGAGATGACCCTCACTGGGTACAGGTCTTCCCCTCCCCACTTCCACAATCCAGCTAAGACAAATAGAGTACTGACATCGACTGAAAATCATGTTGCTGAGGAGAAATAGGTCTAATAAACTGTTTTAAACTATTCCATAGGTCAAACCTAAGATCATGTATAGTTTTATCAAAATAGACCCAGAATATTTAAACAGAATATTTAATCAGGTTAGAAATGCAATTTTATCCCTCCCCCCCATTCTATTTTTAAATACTATACAAGGATGTTTACACTCAAATCTTGAGGCTACTGGTGCCTGTTAGAAAGCTGTGATTGCACTGAAGCAGGGTGACGCGCTGAAGGAGAATCGACACCATTCACTCTGGCATGTTCAGACCTGCCCGTGCTGCCCTCAGCTCCTCTGTAGCCAACAGAGAGAAAAAATCCTCCTAGGACATGGTTCATCTCACCTCATACAGGCTAGAAAGGGAGCTTGTAGTGATTAGCTCAAATTTCTAACTTTTAGACATATAATGAATTTCACACACTGTTTGCTCACTGTTTCCTGTTAAAGTATTCCCTTCGATTTTTTAAAAAAAAATGTACTAATGTCCCCATCAGGGCTTCAATATATCATGTCCACTCTTGCATGAATGGCACACGTGTTTCTTCCTCACTCACACTGGGATGTCAGAGGCTCCAAAAAGAAATCTTTCTTCACAGTATTTGCTACTACTCACAGGAACAGAATAAACCTTAATATAGCTATTCTCACTACATGTAATAATAGTGATTAATTCCTAAATACGATACACATCAGAAAGCTTCTACTGAGGCTAAAAATAGTACAATACAACAGCTTTAAACAGAAGAGGCTATCAGTTTGAGAGGGTTTAATTTCTCGAAACAGTTATCCACATAGTTTTGCTGACAGTCATAGCACAGATATTATTAAAATATTTTGAGTCTTACCAGAATAAATGCATGTTATGTGCAGTACATGACAGTCTCATGACATTCTGTGAAAAACAGGATGCTTGATGATGCAATTAAGACTCTCTGTAGCCACTTTTATAAAAGCTTAATACCAAATGGCCAGTTAATTTTTTTTTTAAACGGGAACTTAATCTCAAAATTATATCAAATACAAAAGTGACATATTTGCCCTGTCTCTGTGAAAAATAAAACAATATATCCACACTGAAATCAAATTCAAAATTACGTACCTCAAGCTTTGTTCTCTGGATTCCTGCATCTTGGCTTTTTTCACCTGCAAGGACAAAAACATTCAGAGACACAACTAACAAGAGCCATCCTTGACAGAATCTATGCACGCAGACCTCCGTTAGCAGATCACCACTGGTTACTATAGAGTTTGCATTAGTGTTTAAATACAGAAAGCTTTGCATTGAACTCCAGAGCTAACCAGTGTCACCATGGGTTCTTCATCTCAAAAGAAGCGTTTTCCTAATTAGAAAAAAAAGTGCTAAAGCTGAACGTGTTAGCAAAATTGCCATGTTATTTAAGTAAGTAACAGATGATGGGATATACAGCTACAAAAGTCTGATAAGGAAAATTGTATGGAAATTGAATAAAACAGCCATAAACTTTAAGAAAATCTTATTCTGCATAGATTCAGCACAACTGCCATAAACCTGGATCCTTCGCTTTTTTCCCCCTATATTTAAATATTATAAAGATAGGAACTTGAATATTTTTTCTGTAATAAAGTAGGAGTTCCGATTTTCATTTCTGAGTAAAAACAATACAGCATTTATTCTGTTTTTGTTTTTGTAGGTGGGCAGCTGGATCCAGTTCCTGTATAGGATATTACACAACAGAAAGCACTGTCTTGAACACAAATTCAGCTTCCTGCATGCAGGCTACAAAGATGACTTTGAAATCCTCGGCAGGATGACAGGGTTAGTTTCTATAGCCTGTAGTCTTTTGAGCGAGATGTTCCTGTAATATACTGGCTCTTCGTTCCCCCACCTTCTCCTTCTAGCAGAAAGTTTTACAGCCTTCCATGTTTCTGGAACGTGTTTAGATACCAAACTTGCTGCTTTGGTACCCAGCTGCACTCATGGTTCATCCCAGACCCCGCAGGGCACTTAGCAGACAGCACTGTTTAGCACGTCTTCAGTGTAACTGGGAAGGGTCTGGGAAGGTACATGCTGGGTATCAGGCTGCAGGGATTACAGCCCCCCAACTTGGGTACAGTAGTCAAAGAAAGACTGCTGCCACATATGAAAGCCGCTAGCATAAATGCCTCACTATGTTATTCAAGTTTGTCTCTCTCAGGTGAGTGTAACTAAAACACCAGGAAAATGCCATTTGAGCATGAGAGGTCAAAATGTGCTCAAAACTTTTTTAAAAAAATAAATTAATAAAACACAGGTGAATTTCTGTTGGGTAGGGGGAGATGTGAGGCAGAGGTACAAAAAAGGATAAAGGGTCAAGGCAGCAGCAAGGGGAAAGGAGTGAGCAAACAGTAAGGATGGAAAGTAGAAAGCTAAAAAGGACAATCTTCTCTCCCTGATGAAGTTACCAGTATTTTAAAGCTCAGTCTGCTTTCATCTCTGTACTAGTCTTGCCAGCAGCTATTTCCTCTGGCATTTCACAGCAGAATGCTACAAAGTTCATTAGCACTCATCACACACACAAAAAAGACAAAGGCAATGACAAGAGACTATGGCAGTACAACTGCTTAGATATCACACAGCCTCAAATCTTCTGGCATTCATCACTTCAACCTGAGCAAAGAGCTGGTAACACTGGCATTGACATTAACTCCTGTTGCGGTTCTTCAGCCCCACGGCTTCACAGACTTCTCCAGAGCCCTTCTCCTGCCTGGCCAGGAATACACGCTACTTCTGGTCCCCATTGCCACGAGGTCTAGGGCGTAAAGGAATTGCATCAGTCTTCCCCACCTAAAGACGATGTTAACTACAACACTAAGGGAAAGCAGACTAGTGTTCCCCTAGCTCCCTCAGGCACTGAGTTATCAGAGCACGGCTGCTGCCCATCCATGGTGCCCCTCAACTCCTTTTGGCATCCTTCTGTCCTGCAGCAGGTGCTCCAGCTCTTCCCTGGGGCCCTGCCACCCGCTCCTGAGCGGGGACCTCAGCCACCAACACTGCACCAGGTAGCTCAGGGTGCCGAACTGCCCACAGGGTTCTTAAGGAAAGGAGAAAGAAAAAAATGAATCACATCAGAAAAAATAGCAAACTGCTTCAGACCAAAATTACATTGAGGATAAAAATAAAAATTAACATAGAGTTGGCAGCTTGAATTTTAGATTTCACAGGACAAATGCTCGTGTTTCCAGTCAGGTACTCGATAAGATCTGGCTTCTTCAATTCAGTAGTGGTTTTTTTTTAATATGGGAGGCAGGCAGAGAAATCAGCTCACTTACACAAAAAAACCCAACCAACCAACAAAAACCAAAAAACACCCAAAAAAAAAAGAAACAAAAAAAGAAGCGAGGTTTTGCAAGAACACATCAGTTTTATTGACGTTTTCATCGCAACCAGAATGGAATAGCTGTTCCTAAAACAACTCTCGATAGTCAGGACTTGAGCTCAAAGCACTGCTCTGCTGCTCTGCCGACTTTGGTCCCTGGACTGGAACTTCTATCTTGATGAGTATCTACACCACAAGGCCATCGTGCCTTGTCCTCCTCCGATGGGAGATCTTCCCCCTCTGCGAGAAACGTGCCCTTGGTGTTGTACAGAGAACAGTATTTTAAATGAGTTTTCCTTTAAGTCAATAGTTAATTTCATTTAAAAAATCAGTAAATATCTGGAGAGGGTTTCATACTCTCTTTAAATGGCTCTGGAGCATGGGCTACACAGTGCAAGTATGCAGCGTAAGTCAAGCAAAACAGCAATTTTGAATTTCAATCTATCATGTCCCTGCCTCAGCTGGCTAGCCTTGGCTAGTCCCCATCTCTGCAGGTTTTTAAAAGAAATTCTTCCTAACGTCTTAATGCTAAGCAATACCATTTAGACAATTTTGAAATTTCAATGGGATGCAAACTCCATTTTCTACCCATCACTAATCACTGCAATTTACGCTACAAATTTAAGTGGGAGGGAACAGTTTTAAACATATTCTTTCATGGGCTTGGAAAGCATTTTCTCTTTCTCCTGCCACGTGTCATAAAACATATTTAATGCAGGAACAGCACCTAGTAACAATAACTTAAGGATGACGTTCAGGGCACAAGGAGAGAGTGCTGCCATGATGCGCTATATTCCCAGCTGAGCCCTGCACGATCACACTCCAACCCCAAACCCTACATGAGGCACCTATTCATCCTCTCCTGCATGAGCCTTAGAAAAGGCTGCTGAAAGCTCTTCAAAGGCCTCCTTTCAACACACACTCCCCTCTGAAAACCTCTGGTGAGACGCACAGGGTTTTTTGGCCCCTCTCAAGACAGGATCAGTTTGAAGACTTTTCAGGCAGAAGTGAATTCATTCTTTGTAAAAATAAGAAAAAAAGAAACAAAGAAAAAGAAAGAATAGAAATTAAAACAAGGAAAAATATGTGGTCTACCTCAGTGATTCAGGTTTCAGCTTTAGCAACTTAAGACATTATCTCATTAAGCTGTTCTGCTGCACTGCAATGAATGACATCTCGTAAGGTATGTCTTTGCTCCTACCTCCATCTTTTTATTTCACTATCAGTTTTGGGCTTATGTTGATTTTTTTTTAAAAAAAAAAAAAAAAAAGGAAAAAAAAAAAGTCAAGTGACACATTCTAGCTGATCCCTGTTCCCAAATCACGAATTTCTATAACTGAAAATCCAAATTATTCTTTGTGCTGGAAACTCTGTTTCTGCCCCAGATCTACCAGCGCTGGAGTTCAGTTGTATGTACAGAGTCAGAATCAAAGCAGAAACAAAGTTTTCCTCCTGACATCAAGATAACAGTTGCTCTATGACTGAATCCGACTCTCAGACTGATATTCATAGACTAATTCCCAAGGCCGAGCAGAAGCAGGGAAACCCCCACACTCACAGCTAGCCAACAAGCAAGGCGATGACTTGGTGGAGCAAATGCCGCCAAAGCCACTTAAGACTGCAGCAATGCTGTTGTGAATGGAGGACTGCACACAAGTCAGGAACTCAACATTTTATTGCAAAACTCTGCCAATTTCAATTAAGAAAAATATTCAGCCCAAACACATGACCATCATTTCTTCTCTACACTTTTGACAGCGTTGGGTCTTTCTGGAGCCCTTTCCAACACCATGCTCTCCCTACCACTGACTCTGGCTTGCCGTTGCTGTCTGATACGGGAAGTCGTTCCAGAAAGCAACCCAGTAGATGTCTGCAATGGGTGTAACACAAGCTCACCATCCATTACAAAAAGGAGATTTTTGTAATTTTCTAGCATTAAGGATTAAATAAAGTATTATAAAAATCAACTATATGCATCCACAATGCATTCAACAAGTGAGAGACTCCTATACAGGATTACTTCTAAAAACTAATCCAGATTAGTAACTTATTATAAATCAGTAACTTTTTTGTCATGAGAAGGTCAGGAGGTCACTTTCGATCACTTCCCCCCAAACTTCCCTTTGCTCTCTTATTTCCCATGTCTGTTTCTGTTTTCTTAGCACTGTGGTGCGCACAGAAACTTTTCCATTCTAATTCAGACTTGAAAAGGGAACAAACATTCACAAAACAGGGACAAAAAACATGTCTGTTTAACATGCCAGGTGGCAGTACGTGGGGTAAGTGAGAAGTCTAACATTCATTTAGAAAAGACACACTACATGTAGTTGGACCAATTATTACCATCAGTCCACACCAACACAAGAAAATGACCCGATTTTTTTGTTTGTTTCTTTGTTTTTTGTTTAAGTAAAATATATTGAACTCAAAGCCTGATGACTTTTCCACATGCTCCGTTCTGGATTCTGTTATCAATAGTTTGCCATAAACATTATTTTTTCAAGTAACATACTAATCTTGTTCCCATGATTAAGAAAAGCAAAATCATTTGGGAAAGCAAACAAATTTGTACAATATCACCATTGGGCTACTAGGCAGATAGGATTTTGCAAAGCTGACTTCAGTTTTCTTTTTTTTTTTAAATTAGGAAAATTCACTTGTTTCAGGAATGGTCTCACTACAAAAAACGAAAAAGATTGTTCTTTCCATTTCCTCCTGCAAGAATGTGCCACTATACTCATAATACCACCTCACTTACTAGTTGTGATCAATATAGTCTCACATTCTGCCTCAGAATGACTGACTGCCATAACATACTTGGAAAAAATTACCAAGAAAATCTTCAGCTGAAAATTATAGCAGAATCTGCTTATAGAGGATGCTTTCACGTACCAAAAATTAGCTGTACCCTGTCTCTCATGCACTGAAGAATAAAATTTTATAAAGACAGTTTTCATTATATAAGGATCTAATTCAGATATTTCCTTTTTTGATACACACGTTTAATTAATTTTTAAATTCTACAAATATCTGGAGTTCAAATTATACGTTTTTGCTGATTAGTTTCACATTTTGTGCACTCAGGCACATAATCTGCACATTGGGTCAAGCAATATTTTGAACAATTGTAAATTTACATTTCCATTTCTTTCAACTTTGTTCCTAAGTCATAAAATTGCATAAATTACATTACAATGTATTTTATAACTAGTTAACTGAAGAACATAAAATTCTCACATTAAAAAAGTATTAAAATTTTTTCAGTGAGAACTTTGCCAAATTGCCCTCAGCATATTACTCTATTTTTGTGTGCATTTGAAAAGGTCTCCAAAATTAATGTAAGCTTCCCTCTCAAAGTAACTTGGCAATTTCTTGTTGAGTTTGCATCAGGTTTAATTTGGGAATATAATATTAATACAAACTTTTTTGCTTAATTCCTATGCTATTATGTTTTAGAATACAAATTTAAATTCATATCATACTGTATTAATAATCGCTCTACCCAAAACTTCTGTGACATGATATTATCAGTTACTGATAATATAGACAGTATTGTAAATATGTAAGATGTCTGAACAGCAATTTTTAACTTAAGACATGCTTCCCTACTCGAACACACTGTTAAATTAAAAATTAAAAAAAAAATGCTTTCCACCTGTGGAGATGATGGATCATGGTTCCTTTTCAAGATCTCAAGCACAAGAACAATTAAAGAGTATATACACTGTAACAACCAACATGCTGATTCTGTCATTGAAATAGTGAATTTTAATTTATCTAGAACAAGCTTGGAAGAGTCTGGTTTTCTGAGCATAACAAGTAATTATTTTACATAGAAACATCATAGAGTTTAAGCATACATAACTATTCTTTTTATTACTATTGCCTGTACAATTATAGAAAATTAAATGTAAAACACATTTCACTAACAGCAAAATGATTTTTCACCTCTAGATAAATATACTAAGTATAAGCCTTATTTTCCATTATTAATTAAAATAACTGTATACTGAATTTGTGAGATCACCAATTTGTTTTATATGTTCATTTTTAGCCTTTTTAAATATACTTACTGGTTGTTCGGGTAAGTCTTGTGGCTCTTCCATGAGTATTACTATTTTAATGCTTAAATGATTCAAATCGTGTGTTCCTCCACAGTCTTCAAAGCCTGTCAAAAAAAGGTGTTCACAGCTTTATGTACTTTTTGGGGGGCTTATCATTTAGGCTATCAGAGAACATTAATTGTCATATATTCCACCCACAAGCTTTCTAAACTCGTGTTGCCATCTCCCAATTAAAAGATGAAATTCATATATGGAAAGATTTAATAAACAAGGGATTTAGCTTTAAGCTTCAAGATACAGACTTTTTTACGCACGTGGCACATTTCTACATCGTTTACTTGTACCATACTGACTACAGAAGCTAATGTATCAATCAGACATGTGCACCATGATTTTAAAGACACTTTAAATGATCAAGTCTGGACTACTAGGTCAGTAAACAGCATGATTCAATCTAACCTGTTTTAATTTAGAACATTTATATAACGAACAAAAAAAATCAGGACAAGACTGTACACCTAAATGTATTTACCTGCAGTACTGTTTATGGCCAAATTCACAAAACAAGCTTATGATTTCAGTTGCACCTTTCAAAAAGAGAAGTTTGATGAAAATTTATAAAATAATTTTTATTTTGGAAGCTAAGTAACCCAGTAGCATTTAGCATAGAGACCTTACATACTAAGAGCTGCTCTCCCCCAGGGTTTTAAAACCATGAAAAGGAAATTTTGCAGATTACTTTCACAACCTGATTAATTTTTGCAACTTGCTGGGCAAAAGATACAGGCATGTGTCCTCCACAGCTTCCCCTTCTGCCCCACCAATGTTCACGAACAGTGTGACCTATGCATTCGATTGCTCTTCTTTTACCCTCTCATTTCAGAGCCAGTTTATTAAAAACAAACCCTAACCTCTTCAGACAAGCTCCATCTCAACCGCACCAAAACCAAGTAGGTGCCTGCTGTCCCATCCCAGCAGAGCTGTCTCATTACTGCACACAGAGCAGAACCTAAGTGGATTACAGAAATTAGAAGAAATGCTGAAAAACACTTATTGGTTTGGAAGAAATTAAATACAGTGACTTTCCGTGCTGAGGTACAACCTATTCCTGCCTCCACAGCCATGAAAGTTTTGCTGTAAATCTCAGTGGAAATGCGAAAGGCCGTTTACCTGGCTCTGCTTTCTCTATGCCTTTCTGGTTTCCCATCCTGTCTGGAGCATTCAGGCACCTTCACATCATGCAATTGTCCCCATGCAAAGTGACTAAACAAGTTAACAGAAACAATTTTCTGGCGTCCTGAAAACGACTGCTATTTCCCCCTCCTGGCCCCCGCCAGACCTACTTAAACTCCTAGCACGTGCAGCCAGCCTGCGGTGGAGCACCACGTGCCGAGCACGGGGATGTTTTGCAGCCTGGAATAATTTCATATTAACTATGAAAACACAAAGGATTTCTTCCCCCTTATTTGAGGACAGGTAAAGGTCTTACATGCCAGGGTGTATCGTATATGCCAGGGTAAAATTTCATTGAGGGTTTGAGTATTTTCCAAGGCTGCTTCCCCTAATCAAAGCTACTTACCTTTACTGCCTTAACTGTAAATCAACTGAATTTACAATAAGTCTCTTCAATAACTCAGGTTCTTTTGAAATGACCCTATTCACACCACACATAAGAAAGTATACAATACAAAGTACTACTGTCACCATTCCAGTTTTTCCTCCATCAGTTTTAATCAGTTTTATTTTAAACATAAAAGCTTATTTCCTTTTTACTTTTTGTAGGAATTACAGAGAAAAATCAAGACTTAAGAGAAACTGTGGCTTTCAAATATTATGAATAAAAGTGTAGAATACAATGGCCAACAGCAAGAATATTTGAAATTGATACCAACGGGTCCCATCCTGTCCCTTGTCCTTCATTTTTGTTATTTGACACTGTGTCACTGTGTAATTTCTTAGAAAAATCCCAAACTAAACTCTTCAGTATGGAAAAAGATTTTACATCACACTTTGATCCACACAGCAGTAACTTCCCATTCCTTGCTTTGTTTAAAAGCTGTGAGCAGTTCTTTAATTTGTTTTTGAGAAGATTCCCAGAGTCACATATGTTAGTTACACTCGTGAACAAAACTCTCTTCCCAAACGAGTAGGGCATCTTGTAGCACCTGT
>NW_009226916.1:561-874 GCF_000690835.1 Fulmarus glacialis | reverse complement strand
AGCTGCCCCATAGCTGCTTCTGCAGGACCTGGACCAGTATATACCAGTATGGGACCAGTATCGGACCAGTACCAGTACACAACCAGTACCACACCCCACAGCGACCCTGTAGTTGCTTCTGCAGGACCAGCACCAGTATATACCAGTACTGGACCAGTACCAACACCCTACAGCCACCCCACAGCAACTTCTGCAGGACCGGTACCGGACCAGTACCAGACCAGTACCAGTATGGGACCAGTAGCGCACCCCACAGCCACCCCATAGCTGCTTCTGTAGGACCAGTACCAACCAGTACCACTCCCGGACCAGT
>NW_009226916.1:0-240 GCF_000690835.1 Fulmarus glacialis | reverse complement strand
GCTGCAGGACCAGTCCCAGTATGGGACCATTCCTGGCCCCCCACGGCCACCCCATAGCTGCTTCTGTAGGACCAGTACCAACCAGTACCGACTGGTACCAGTACTGGACCTCCCAGTTGCCTCATACTGGGCCAGTACCGGCACCTCACAGCTGCCCTATAGCTGCTTCTGCAGGACTAGGACCAGTACTGGACCAACTGGGACCAGTATTGCACCCCACAGCTGCCCCATAGCTGCTTC
>NW_009226915.1:49543-78369 GCF_000690835.1 Fulmarus glacialis | reverse complement strand
TGATTCACAGAATGTATTAAGTGAAACTAATGAACATAAATTAAGACTAACTGATGCACACTAGTAAGAAAAAACTGGGTCACATTACTCCACATCAGGTATTCCTGGGTCTTCTTTAAACAGCGAGGTACCCAAAGATGCAGAGGGAAACTGCCCTCAGTCCTTTTTTTGTCATTGGAGAGTCCTTAGGGTGTTAAGTTTCATTGTACAGTACTGGGAAATGAACAAAAAGTAACCCAGAATAATAGGAGAAGGAGATATATTAGCATGTATTAATGCATGAATATTTCTTCCTGCTTTTCTATTAAAAATGAGAAGAGATGTCAGATGTATGACAGAGGGGGCAGCTGGGATGTTTTTTAAAGAAGGGGAACACTACAAATCAGGAACAATAAAGGGAGCAGGATTTCCCTGGCAACACTGCATTTCATGTTTCGAAATGACAAGTGCTGGCAGGCCTCCAGCTGTACTGCAGCAATCCTATGACAGTGATACTGTTGCAATGTGTAAATAAAATTGTTTGGAAAGTGAAATGATCTATTGTTAAACAAGAAAAACTGAAAAACTGGGGAATATAAACAAAACAGTGTGTAATTTTCCAAGCTTGACAAATTTAAGATTGTGACAGGTTGGCTTGTTATTTCGGAAATACACTAAAATCATTAACCTTATTAAGCACAGTCTCATTTTCAGTGCTTTTGAGTGACTGCGGTGGCATCCTCCAAGAAGCTGCTCTCTTCTCTTGCCTGCTCTTCCTCACAGTCTGTCCCAGAAGAGCTCCTTTCTCTCAGGAGATCACAAGAGCTGAATCCCTTTTTGTAGCTCCAAGGCCCACATCATTCAAAAGGTCAAGGCCAAGTTTCTTTTTTTCCCCTCACAAGCTCGCAGTCTTTGCAGTCCTTCTCGCTGCTGAGGGCTTATCTTCGTTGCAGCCAGGCATTGATGCTACCCCACAGTGGGCATATCCAAGCCAGCTTTAATCCAAGTGATTCAGACAGCGGCACCGGTAGCGGTGCCGTGGGATTTGAACGCTGTTGCACACCCTGGGGACTTACCTGTATTAGCTCGATGACTCTGACACCCAGACTGTTTCATCTTCACTGCCGTGCGTCCCCAGCTAGCTTGTTAGATTTTTTATGCTGCGCTTTCGTATGCCATCCCCCTTCTTGCTGGAGCGTAGCCTTACTGCCAGCCCTTCTGTACAGAGGATGGTTTAGCGGGAAGGTTTGTTTTCTTTCTTAGGTCTCCCCAAGTTAGAGTTACTACCTCCAAAGCAGGATAGTATCTTCAAATCACAATGTAATATATAAAATGTATGCGAGTTACTACCTCCAAAGCAGGATAGTATCCTCAAATCACAATGTAATATATAAAGTGTATGCATATTTAAAAGAAGTTTTTAATTGTATTCTGGTTAAGAACACTCATTAAGTAAACCCAATAATAAAGCCAAGGTAAAGCTGTAGAGCTCATTTTATGAGTATGTCCACAGAGATAGTGTTTGCTCCTCAGTAGATAAGAGTAAAGCATTAGAGGAAGAGGCTCTTTATCAAAATGGCCAGACCACCATCCCGTAAGCTGACAAAGCGGTTTCCAGCGCTGGACATTTTGTAATATGCCTGGCTACTGCCTTGCTGAAATAAACACAGACGACTTCAGTGTTTTAAGTGGTACTGGGCTCAGATTGTGGTTGTGAAATGTAAAATAAGCACCTGCTGTTGTTATTATAATTTTGCATTTTCTTGGCTATAGATATAACGATGTGGTTTTTTCCAAGGTGGTCCAGGAGGAAATCCCAATTCCTTCGAGTTTTGTGAAACTGAGTTATCTCAGCAGTCGAACACCAGGGTATAAAACTTTGCTGCGCATTATTTTGACACACACGACCATCCCTTCTGGAATGACAAAAGTCCATCTGCTAGTTGCTGTTGAAGGACGTCTGCTTCAGAAATGGTTTCCTGCTGCAGCCAATTTGGTCTACACGTTTGCCTGGAATAAGACAGATATATATGGACAGAAGGTTTCTGGTCTGGCCGAGGCTATGGGTATGTAGAATCACCTTGATGTAAGCTGAAGCGCTCACACACATCAAGCCAGGAAAATGCGGCTTATAAATTTTGTTGCTGCACGTCCATTCTTTTAAATCAAATGCCTCTTTAGCTAAAGTGACTCATATGATTTCCTAAGAACATTTATTTTCTTGTTCTTCCAATGTCATCTTCCTAATTTAATCAATTTGAAAATCCCCCTTTCCCTCGGAGAATGGTTATGTACTAACGGCATTATATTCAGCTGTCTTTGTTTTTGAATGTTACTTTGAATATGACCTTTGGTGTGTCATTGTTTCTGTCACTTTTTGGCTTTGACATTTAAAATGTCATTTCCACTTAGGGTTTACAAAATTCTAACTTTTAGGCATCCTTTCTTACTACATTTCACATCCCCAACCGTTAAAACTTCTTGATTTGTTGTTTAAAGATATACGAAAATCATCATGTGTCATAGGCTTTCTTTACCAAGCAGCACAAGCAGCTGTTCTGAGAATAGCTGCAGAAGTGCTGTCTGTGCAAATACATTTTATTTAGCCAGCCATTTTTTTCATTAATTTCATGATTTGGTTTTTAAAAGGCTTGCTATTTTTTTAATTGAATTTGGGGTTATGTTGCTTAATGGACTAATCTTATAGATACTTTCCATTAAGATTATTTACCTTACCAGCAAAGCTTAATATTGTGAATAAGCCCTATTCACTTCCTTAGCAGTTTTGTTTTGCTTTTTAAGTCAGGGGAATTATAGCAGGCTGTGAAACAAGAACAGCAAGGGCTACGTGGAGCCATCTACCTTGCAAGGAATATGCCTCATTCCGTATATGAAAATGCTGTTGAGGGGCAGCCAGAAGCTCTCTTCAAGACCTATTGTGTTGTCCATACAGGCTGCGTGCCGGCAAATGGGCCCGTGCAAAGCCAAAAGGTGCCATCCAGGCTATGGAAGCCCTGCAACTCCCAGAGCATTTAGTGCGTGTTATCATGGGCTCCCAGCCAGGTAGTCTGTGAGGCAGCTGCATGGAGAGGCGATGGGAGAAAGGAGGATTCTAGCACTGTCCTAGTCATTTCTACTCAGAGGATGATGCAGACATAGCCATTGGTGTCCACAAAGGGTTATGAGACCAAAATACGGAGTATGATTTACGTCATGCGATGCACATAGGAATGTATCAGAAAACAAGGAGCTTATGCCAGGGCTGTGGTCCCACAGTCTACTTCAACAGATACAACTGCAGGCTGCTGCCAGAAGGGACGTTCCCACGTTCTCTCCTTACCCCTGGGCCACCACTCACATTCATTTGATCATGAAATGAGCCAGATCAGGAACAAAATCAGCTGAAAACTGAAGCGACCAGAAAATAAGTGATAAATTTTCAGCTTCATTAGTTTCCTGATTTGCTATGAATGCTAGTGCAGAAGCGCAGGTCTTCTCATTCCAGCTGTAGCTCACATATTACGTTGGCCTAAAGTGATCAAAACTCCACCGTTAGTGCAAGGTGTCCTGAATTGCTGCATCATCGTATCTGCATCTGACCTACCACGACTGGCTCACATCTGCAGAAGGGAGGACAACTTTTCGAAGGGGTCGGTCAGGTGCTGGTACCGACACCAGAGAGGGCTCTGAATGACCCAGGTATGGCGCGTGGTGGGGAGCAGGCGTGCCCTTTTCGGCCCGGCTGTCTCATGAAACCTCCTTGTTAGGGGGCAAATCTAGCCCTACCCATTGCAGATATAGATTCCTGCTAGTGTTTTGCAGTGAGGGAAGGTATTACATGGGTTGTTGGCTCCACTTACACATATTTGTGCAAATCCAGAAACAAAAAAAAATTCCAGCGTGCCCTTTGGCACTCCCATGGGTGACCAGGCAGGACGAGGTGGGTCACGGGTGCCACCTGGGGCTTTCCTCAGCACGGGTACACGTGCCCTGTAGTCAGAGTTTGTCACTGCACGGTAACACTAATGTGTTTGAGAGGGAACAGTTGAGTATGCCTGCTCCCTCTGCATCGTTTAAGAGTCTTCTGGTGATCGTGAAGTCCGGTACATATCTGGACTTTAAAACAATTTAAATCAAATACGTAACATCTTATGAAATGATACTGTAGTTACAGATTCCCAAATTAGAAGTAGATAAGCGTAATATGTTTAAATATGAATAAAGCTTACGCAATAATGGTGGATAACAACTTTAAAATTATTTAACTGGTGCTTAATTTTTTTTTCTTTTCCTTAAAGTTTAGGTTAATTATGCTTCTTGCAAAATAGAAGCAAAAATCTTTATGTTTTAAGTGCATTGTTAGCATGCTTTGTTAGATTCCAATAAAGCTTTATTTAATTTGACAAACTGTAGTACTCAGGGACCTTTATCTGCATCCATTATATGAATTTTTGTCAAAATAATTTCCTCTGCCACTATATTACAATATTTAATAATGCATTCTGTTCAGTTTTCATTTTAATTAAATTAAATTGCAGCAGGTTGAAGTCCTGGAACTCAGGAATATAACCATCTGCTTTTGGTTTTACAAATACTATAAACATCTTTATTTTTCTTCAGGGCTATTGACAGCAATGATCACATAACTAGTTACAGAAAAGACAACTTTCTGAGCGTATTTTCACACACAAGTGGTTCTGTTTAAATTTGTTGGAGAAATGTTTGCTGGTGTTTGTGTAGTCCCCAAGTCCCTAACAAGAGGCCATTTTCTCTTCTCAGAGTAACAACTGAGATGATAAAGTAACATTTTTTTGTTCTGAATAAAAAAACATCATGTGGATGTTGACACACGAAACCTTGTGGTAAAGTCTATGTCCCCTTGTAATTTAACCCAGGAAAAGGAAGCATTTCAGTAAAAACCTCAATAAATGCTCCTGTATAACTCCATACATGCTCAGTCTTACTCCTGCAAGCCCTTGCATCCCACACAGCAGCATGAAGCATTCACCCTTCGGGTGTGAATATAAACCAGCGCTCAAGCAGAATAGTCTTAGGTCTTCGCTCTTTATTACTTGTTACTGCAGTAGAGTTCATTATATTTGTGGTTCGAAGAAGTAAGATGCTGATAAGTACAAATATTTCAGGAGAGGTTGAAGTAGAGATTACTGTCCTGTTTAATCGTGTCTTTTATTTCTTACCTGTATTTTGGCAACAGCCCTTAAACTGTGATGTGCTGGCACTACTAACAAATTATTGTTCCTTCTTCTAAACAGTTGTATGAAAAGAACAGGTTTTTGGTACAGATGATTTCAGTAAATCTTTTGAAATCCATTTTGAGACTGCAAAGAATTGTCCTTGCTGGCTGTTAGTGTCCAAAAAACATAGTCACTACAGTTCTTCATGCAACAAAATCTCAGTCACCTCAAAAAAGGGCTATAAATTAATTTGACCAGAAAATAACACCCCACAATGAGGGAAAGCTGACTGAGATTGTCGTTTCACTTCCAAAATCATGTTTTGCAAAACCTGCCAGTAACAAAATACTTATTTTTCAAGTGGCACTGCAGTCACTTGGTTGACTTTACAATTGTTATGCTTCGCCTTGATTACTTGATTACAAAACGATTGATAGGAAATTTTCATGGATGGTACATCAGTACCTCCAGCTAGATGTTCCAGGAGACCCTGCTTTAAGATTACACAGATATTCCTTTTCAGAGCATAGACTTCATTGATAAATATGTGTAAGTATACATAGAAACACGGTTGTAGACACACATGAAGTAAGCGTATGTCCGCGTGTCTCTCACTGATGAGAAGAGACAAAAACGCAGCTGTGCACAACAACTATGAGAGCAGGGAACAGTGAACTTTTAAAAACTCTAGAGGGTATTTGGCAGCTCAGAAACATCAGCTATAGGCAGGGAATAGCAGACACTTTACAGTTGCGCTGGTTGTGGCTGGGCTAGAGTTAATTTTCTTCACGGTAGCTGGTATGGGGCTATGGTTTGGATTTGTGCTGGAAACAGTGTTGATAACACAGGGATGTTTTCGCTACTGCTGAGCAGGGCTTACACAGAGTCAAGGCCTTTTCTGCTCCTCACCCCACCCCACCAGAGAGCAGGCTGGGGGGGCACAGGAGTTGGGAGGGGACACGGCTGGGACAGCTGACCCCAACTGACCAAAGGGCTATTCCATACCATATGACGTCATGCTCAGCATATAAAGCTGGGGGAAGAAGAAAGAAGGGGGGGGACGTTTGGAGTGATGGCGTTTGTCTTCCCAAGTCACCATTATGAGTGATGGAGCCCTGCTTTCCTGGAGATGGCTGAACACCTGCCTGCCAGTGGGAAGCAGTGACTGAATTCCTTGTTTTGCTTTGCTTGCGTGCGCAGCTTTTGCTTTCCCTATTAAAGTGTCTTTACCTCAACCCACGAGTTTTCTCACTTTTACCCTTCCGATTCTCTCCCCCATCCCAGCGGGGGGGAGCAAGCAAGCGGCTGGGTGGGGCTCAGTTGCTGGCTGGGGTTAAACCACGACAACAGTGTTAGCTACAGTCCTGGAAAACGTGCCACTGTGGATCCATTGGCACAGATTCTCAGATGATGTAAATTGTTATACCTCCCTTGACCCAGATGCCAGCATGGTACCCTACAGCTGCTGGTGAACTGTCCTGTAGGTCTGTCAAGGTTCACTCAGCCAGGCTGAGTGACTTCGTATTATAGGTCTTTACTCTTTTCAACTATACATCTCACCCAGGATGGAACGTTTTAAGTGCATGAATGGAGTAAACATGCTAACGTGTAGGTGGCAAGTGTAAGGTTGCTTCATAGGAAAAATCTGCCCTTTATCTTCTCTCTGCATTAACACCTAGAAAATAGCGTGTTCGGTTACTGAACCTTGATGGCTCATCCCAGCGCAGGATGTGGCTGTTCTGGAAGAAGCTCCATGCCCACAGTTGGGCACTCAGCCCAGGGAGTTACCCACAAACATTGTCAGTCATCAGAGCTCCTGTAACAGAAAAATGGGACAGAGTGGCTGCTGGACCCTCAGACTGAAACCTATAATGTTTGAAACATACAATATTTACAGTACTTAAGGAGATATGATTTTTACAAGTCAGAGTTTAGCTGCAAAAAACAGATTCTTTCTGCTAAAATGATGAAGCAGCTCTAAGTGAAGTTGCTGTAAGGAACAGCTTTCAATTTGCCATGAAACATTTATCTTACAAACACAAATGCTCCCTGCTATAGCTGGTCAAAATATTTTCATTGCATCCAGTAATGGAATTTAGATGGTATTAAAACTATTTATGGTTCAAGTAAAATATACCTAAAGCTGCAACATAGAAAAAGTGAGAAGAAAATAATTGAAAATGTCAGAAAACCCTTTTTTAAATTTTTTTTTTTTATTTTGTATACTAAAATATTTTTAAAGACATTTTTTATTTTGGAAAGGCTGAATTATCTCAATATTTCCTAGATCAAATTTGGGGATTTGGTGTGAAAATAACATTCTTCCTTTATGAATAAGTTGCACTGAAATCTAAAAAGGTTAACTAGAGGAGATAAATAACTTTAAAAAAAAAAAGTTGGTATACTAGAGATAGATACCAAAATTAAATTTTGAAGAGTGTTTTTTTTTTTTTACTGAAGTACTAAAGGGGAGGTTTTTTGGTCAGTTTGCACACCCCCAAAACCCACCATCCTTAGGGAAATTCAAGATTTTCAGTAGGTATTTTGGCCAGCTGTAGAGGGGGGCCATGTGATGTGCAAGCCTGTTAAGATAAATACTTAATTCTAGAAATGTTCAGCTTGGCAATCCATTTCTGCCTAACTACAGTTTTTACAATTAGCAAACAAATTAAAACCAGTTTGTTTTAACATGGATTTTTTTCTATTTAAGCTGTTATTCAGGTAATTAGCAGAAATGCAGTAAACAAACAAGTCAGGAGTCACCGGGGGAGATTTATACTCCTAGGAAATCCATAACTGATACAACAGAAAATTTTCTGCTTTGAAACAGTAGTAACTATAGCTGTAATAACATACTAATCTCTTAAAACCCTTTTTTAAAAAAAAACACCATTCAACAATAGCAATCAGGCAGAGGAAAATTAGCGGCATCATTACTTGACAGATGAATATCAAAACTGGAATGAAAAATTACCTAGTAGTTCACAGAGGAAAAGGTAGGCTGATAGATATTTAATTATTTGTTTGCAGTGTCGGTGGGATATGAATATGAAACATGTCCTGATTTTATTCTGTGGGAGAAGAGAACAGTAATCCTTCAAGGCTTTGAAATGGATGCTTCAAATCTGGGAGGCTGGTCTATAAACAAACACCATGTATTAAATCCACAAAGTGGTAAGTCCTTCCTTTATTAACTGGCCATGCAGAAGAAGAATACAAATTTTAAAGGAATTAATTGTTCAGATTTTAAGCATTACACTTCCTAATGTGTAATCCTCTTTGTTTGAATGTGCACCCTCATTTATTGAGAACTGAACTGTAAATGCCATCTGAAAGGATATTTTTAATGTTCTGGCTCCAAGGTATTAAACACCAATATCACTAACTCTTGTGATCGCTAACACATTTCGGTCATTTGGATGGAAAAAGGGCATACTAATTTAGGTTCGTTCTCACACTGTTGGCGTAGAAGTACCACCTTTTAGGTCAGTTTATGGTGTGCTCTATTCTCAGTGAAGTGTCTACACCCCTAACTCATCCTATGACTAACATCGGGTGGTAGCATCACAGCACCAGGGAGACAACCGTGCAGGAAAACAGACCGGCTGAGTGAGAGGTAGCACTTCCAAAACCACGCTACCAGTCCGCTATGCAGAAGCTTTTGTGGCTGCCCACTCTGTGGAGAAGCACAGTAAGGTACTCTTAAGGACAAGCAATATGGCACCTTTCGAAGCATTAGGAAAAAAAACCTGTAAATGCTTTTGGTGTCATAACATTAACCCTGCATAGAGATTCTTCAAGCATGGAGACTTGAATCTGTCTCATTGCTCTTATTTTATTCCCGGGGGTTTTTCTTTTCCTCCCTTAACATCTATAATTGGGAATTAGTGGGATTAAATTATTAAAACAATACTTGTAGATAAATTATGGTAACTAGAAAAATATGGTTTTGCCAATACACAGAAATCTCACTGGCCAGGGGAAGAGAAGCTTGGGGTCAGATTTCAGCACTTATAAATCAACAGAGTGTTGGATTCAGTAAAGTTCTCTCGATTTGCTCCAGCTGAGAGTCTGTCCACTAAAAATCTATTTCCATCTACAAACTTCTGTAATGAAGATTCATGCACAGATGTATGGCTGTCAGGTTTTTACAAGTTCTATTGTTGAATGTGCAACTACGGTATAAATATTCCAAATACAAAAGGTCAGATTTAGTTTGTAAATTATCTGGATTTCTGTTTTGATTTAAAATAGTTTGACATTTTAAACAGCAGTTCTTTCATACCCTGTCTTACTGGTTTGTATAGATTGTCTCTTTTAAATGCCAGCTATTGACATTTAACACAAAGAGAAATCTGACCTCAGTCAGCTCAGCCCCCAACTGTGAGCCCCATAGTCTACTCCTTAGTGCCAATTTACCACTTGCATAGTTTAATTTCAAGACTAAATTGCTGGCAGTAACTCCAATTTATATGACTATCTGCTAACTGCAGTGGTTACTACTATAATTCACCCCATAGGCACTAACATGTTCTGAGATTTTGTGAAGTGTACAATTATAATCTGAGCGGGGTTAAATCATTGCTTTCCTGAGCACCGGGAGTGTGGTGACAAATTGCTTCCTGGCCCCATCTCAATGCCGGAGAGCACCTACCTGTCAGCCACCCGCCACCTCCTCTGAAATCATCCAGGCTGCGCCCGCTACCCCAAGCCAGTAACAAGGATGGGGAACACGCAGCTTCTTATACCTGCTCCTCTTCCTCGCATGGTCCCGCTGTGCTGGGCATGATAAAGGCTGAAGTCAGGGGGAAAGCTGCTAAACATCTGTATCCCATTACTTACAGAGACACAATCCGGGGAGAGGAGGGCATAAGCATGTCTGCCTTGAAATCAGTGGGTCTCTTCTGCTCACAGTTTGCATGTGAGATCATCTCCAGTGAGGATGACTAAGCCCAGCCAGAGCTCAGTGATGTCTCAGATGTTCCTTGTGATTATAACGGGCTTTGAGCATGCACACCTGGCTCATATATAAGAACTAGAAAAGCAGTTAGGAGCAGAAAAACAATGACTATACCATAGCCAGTGCACACTTAACAGAGCAGCCTGTAGGCTCGTGTTAAAGCAACAAAAACAAATAATGAACTGTGTTAACCAAAAGGATAAAAATAATGTCTAGTCTAAAAATAAATTTCTAGTCTTATCTAGAAACTAGTGAACTGCTTTTCCATTTCAGATGTATAAAATGTACTTTAAATAAGGACAAGAATGTGATTCAAACTTAGAATTATGCATTTCAGACTTATCTCCATGCCACCGTGAGTGAAATGAAAACCACGAGTAGCCTTCTCGAGTATGAATATACTGAGATTTTTCACTTTTAATTAAAGCATTCCCTCTGTATGTGTGAAGAGCTGCTCCTTTTAGAAGCATGAAACTTGCATCTGTTCTTGAAACAGTGTCCCTGGATTAGCTACAGAAATAGCATTGGAATACATTTATGTCTTTCTAAAAATTCTCTGTTGCAAATTTCAATTTTGTTTTCAAACTAAAACTAGAAGCACTTTGCTTGGTTAGTTAAGTAGTCCTGAAGAGCTTATATCTAACTTCAGCCAGTAAGCCTTGTCTTCGAGCCGGTCTGCTGCTGTGCACAACGTTCCTACTCAGGGACAGGGCGGATATGCTTACCTCCCTCCCCATAAAGGCGATTCATTTTAGAGATGGTACAAAATAAACTAAGTACAACAGAGAAGTTGTAAAAATAAATAGTCGCAATTTTACAGAATTGCACTTCATAGCACAGTCTAAGCTGTGAAGGTGCAAGTATTGACATGCAGTAAACCACAGCAAGTAAAAACTGTGTTCTGTTGCCAGATGTAAGTATCTTTAAAAAAAGAAAGAAAAAAAATATGTCTGATTCCAGCGGCATAGGTGTGAAATAACATATATTGTTCCAATGTGTCACTGGAAACTCAGGCTTTTTAAATGCATACGGTTTTGCATCAATATGACTGTTAGGTTAACAAAGGATCACATCCTGTTCTCAGCTATACTAAACTGTTCTTTTCCCACTTTTTCTTCCCCTCCAGTTTAGAGGTTTGATCATTTCTAATTCATGACATGATTAGAGTTTAATGTTTTCTAACACAAAGGTTTTGGTCAGTTTGGAAGATCTTCAGGGCATGTCTCTCAATCAAGTACCATAAATACCAGCTTCTATATAGAGTCCTTTTAAAGACACCTATATCTCATGAATGCAAATGAATGTGCTATTAACCGATTTTTCAGAGTATTCTTTGAATTGGATTTTTCTGATGGGCAAGTGTATTGATTCCATTTTTATTTATCTGGGGGAAGGAGGAGTAATTTTACAGAGACTTTATGCTTTACGGTAATTTCAGCCCCAGTGCAACGCAGCACTGACTAAAATTAAAGCAGCAGCTCGAAAGCCTGAAATTAAGCACATGCTTACATTTATTGACAGCAAAACGTATTCTCCAGAGCCCTAATTATTTACTGGCATTTGTATGAGGCAGTTGAAAGATTACCTTTACATTGTTAATTTCAGACAAAGGGCAGCGTCTTCATTTAATAGTATTTTTATCCAGTGTGTAAGAGAGGACATTGCCATTAATTTTACTGGCGTAAAAGCATCCAGGATGCTTTTTTTTTTAAGCCAATGTTCAAACAAATATATGTATTCTATCCTCTATTGTTCAGAAATAAATTTTTAGAAATATAATTCCCTTCAAAATAGCTATGACAACACTCAGTAATTTCCAAGGAGAATTTTAGCTTCAGATTACCTGATAGCCACAAAAAAATAGTTTAACAGAAGTTGGTAGAGACAGTACATAAATACATTTGCCATACTTTGGGGAAACTCGGACATGTCTCAGCATGTACTTCCTGCAGTATCTAGAATATGCCCGTTTCACAGTGTAAGAGTCCTCCAGAAAGTATATTCCATTGTGTTTATTCCTTTAATTGTACCACTTTTCTGATGAAGCACGGGGCTTTCCAAGGGAAATAAGAGATTTTGGACTGTGGTCTAAAAGAATACCTGTCTTCCATTCAGAAATAGCCAAAATTATACAATAACATGTCATTTTAAAGGTACTTCTTAACTATATTACCAGATTATTATTTAAAATAAGCAGTACAGCTATCAGCTTGATAAAATACACGTTTGTACTGGTTCTGGTATCACCAAGCTAGTCACTGGGAAGACTTTCAACAATGTATGCTGCAGAGCAGTGCTAAAATACTGACACACTGGAAAGTTGTTTTAAACTTTATAGCAGAACTTAATATATTCTTGCTGGTAAGAAATTTACTTGTGCCTCAGAATTACTCCTTGATTCTTAACTTGGCTTTGCTGCACTTGGCACCATTTTTATATACCATGCAGGACTCGCATTTAAATTTGAATATTGATTTTGTACTGCCACTCAGTGCTCTTTTGTGAAAAATGCATAGTAGTGCTGCTATTAATCTCCTTTAATTAAATATTCAAACTGCCTAAGAAATTCCTCTGCTACCTAATAAAAATTTATGAATAAAATGAATATTAAAGTAGTAATCCCCTAGAAATCAGATAACACTGCAATTAACAGTCAATTTGTTAGAGCATTAACCAACCATGAGTTCTGCTCATGATGTTGGCTTTTAAAAGAGCCGCTAACCACTAATTGACAAAATGGTGATGGTGAAGCTTGGGACTGAACAAAATTGGAAGAGGTTAGTGGAACCCTGTGACAGTTTTTAAAAGATCCAATGTTTGTTGCTGTTTTGGTAATCTGATTTTGTAGAGGACTGCATAACCCAAAACTGTGGAATAGTTTAAATGCTATACATTTGCTTTTTTTGTGTCTGTTTTCTGCCCCCCCTCCCCCCTCCCCCCCCTTAGGAATTGTACACAAAGGAAATGGTGAAAACATGTTCATTTCCCAGCAGCCGCCAGTCATCTCAACCGTGATGGGCAACGGACACCAGAGAAGTGTCTCTTGCTCCAACTGCAACAGTCTTGCGCTCAACAGCAAACTCTTTGCCCCGGTTGCTCTTGCTTCTGGGCCTGATGGTAGTGTGTATATTGGTGACTTCAATTTTGTCAGACGGATCTTTCCCTCTGGAAACTCAATTGGCATATTAGAATTAAGGTAAAAAAATAATTAGCTTTCTCTGACTGGGTGTTCATTATTCTGGCAGTGATATGCCTGTGAAAACTGCGGTGAGCCTTTTTTCGCTTGTGACTTAAAGCAGCAGCCACATTTAGTTACCTTGTGAGCATATGTCTCATCGACTGTCGAACAAACTCATCAGAAAACTTACGCTTACTTTAAAGTCATAGGTTAAAAAGGGCATCTTAAGCGGCCTTTAGAACAGGTTTTGCTTAATTTATTTCTACAAAGTGCAGAATTAATAGAGCTAATTCTTGTTCCTGTGAGATTTTTCACACATTTTCTCAAAAGAAGTCAAAATATTCCATGAAGTGTATTTTTGAAGAAAACCCCATAATTCAATAGCAAATATGTGCAGTATCATGTCAGGTCACAGCATTATGGCTGAAGATAGACTTACCTTGTTTCAAATTAATACAATTAAATTGTTCCTCATCTGTAACAGAGGATATGACTGACTTCAAGCAGACAAGAGCAAACCTGGCATTGCAGACTGACATGTCGCAGGCTGGGCCTGTGCCACCATTAACGACTCCCCTGTAATTATGACTCCCATTCCCTTTCAGGGCCAAAGCAGAAGGCAGGAAGGATTTCGGACACTGATACACTAAATTTCTCTTACTTAACACCCATGAATCTCCAACTAGCTAGCATTGCTGGTGGTGATGTTGTGTGCTGATTGTTCACAATTGACTTGACAATGTGCAGGCAGTGGAAAGGAAGCAGTTTGAGAGAAAGAAGTAATACCGAGTAACAGGATGAACAGTGTTTTGTTATCGGAATACAGCTCTGTGAGCTGTCAGGCAAAGAACACTGTTTTATTAAGGACTAACGTTTCTTGTCTTTTTCTTCTTTTTAAACCTGAACTTACCTGTCTTACTAGGAATAGAGACACAAGACACAGGTAAGTAAAACACAGTCACAATAATATGTGAACCATGTTCAAGGAAACAGTCTTACAAAAGTCGTTTTAGAAGTCTGGATACAGAGAAACACTCTGAATTTAATAAATATAAATGTTAATCAAATTCACCATCGTTTGTAGTAAAGAAGGTTAGATTTGTTCCCTTTGAAGGGATGAAGTCACCCTCTAAAAATCAGCAAGCAGAGATGGAGAGGTTTA
The DNA here is from genome assembly GCF_000690835.1 of Fulmarus glacialis. Lineage (NCBI taxonomy): Eukaryota > Metazoa > Chordata > Aves > Procellariiformes > Procellariidae > Fulmarus > Fulmarus glacialis. The sequence continues at coordinate 63,895 of NW_009226915.1, read as the reverse complement.
AAGCCAAAAGCTGCGAATGCGTTTCATAGCTATAGCCAGCCAAGGAAACTGGAGTTTTAGCAACAAAGAAATAATAAAAAAGGCTTCAGAGTCACACGAGAAAGCTGTGCTTTAGCAGTTCTAGGATACTACGAACTTTAAAATCTGCCACAGAGGGTGCACAGCAGGCCCCAGAACTGAGGACGCTGTGTCACAGCTCAGTCCTTGCTTCTCCAGCTAAAGCAAAAGCAAGTGGCTTCCCCCCTTACCAGTTAGCATTTTGGCATTGCAATGTAGGGATTTCTTTAAAAGAGTGAACGTTGTACATTAGGCTTTTGGGACAGACGGCGAGGGATTCGGTTATAACAATCCAGCTGCAGAAATGACGTTGCAAGCTAGAAAGAGATAGCAAGGCACCAAGGCACTCTGTATCCTGAGAAACAAACTTCTTAGCATTTCAGTACTTAAATGAGATAAATAAACCAGCACTAGTACAACCTAAGCTGAGAACTTCATGGCATAGTAGGAAGCGGAGTGTGGACTGAACATGTGTTTGCAGGATGAGAGTACTGGTTGGAATTGCTGGCTTTAGCCACAAGAATGCTATTGAATACTATAGATTATTTGCCAGCCTACTACAGACGATGTCACATCTCATATTTTAAAATGAAAACTTAAAAAGAAAGAATAATTCCTACTTGGTAAGTGCAAGGTTCTATTTTTTTAACTGAAGGATTGTTTCCATTTGCCTTCCTGCTAAACTGACCAGTATCTTTGTAAACTAAAGAAGAGAAGCAAATTGAACTTACTCTGTGATGCATTCAGAACATGAATCAGGTTTTAAATTCAGGAGTTTGTTTTGTAGAGTGGAATTTTTTTAATACCTGCTCACTAGTACTAGTTTCTGGAGATGAACTTAAACCTTAATTAAATCAAGTTGTGGCAATACTCAAGTACCCCATCCCTATTAATTACAGTAATAATTGCCTCTGTCAGTATTTTGTCCAAGTGAAATCTGTGGAAAATTGGAGGAAATCACTTGAAGTTAATGTAGTCTTTGAGGTTATGGGGGAGTACTCAGCAGGCCCACTGTACGCCAATCTTTTGAGGCTGTAAAGGCCATAATCATGGTGGAAATTTCTAGGATGCTCAAAGAAACGTGTAGAAGCAACAATTAAAAGGTGTCAGAGGCTCACGACAGTCCAAGCAGGAAAAGGCTTCAAAATCCAGTTCCTCAACACAACTTTTAGTCTCCAAAAGAGCAGAGGAAAAGCGTTCTTTTTACTGGGACAATGAAAATACTGTGTAAAAAGGGATAGAGTTTGGAGACCGGTAAACAGAGAAAGGCCATTGATCTTATTTTGACTGTTTAAAAACAACTTATCCCATTTGTTTTTCTTGTCATCAAGATTTTAATAAGAAATAACAAAGCTCTTGAATAACTGGTAAAAATGGAAACTAGGCTTTGAGGTTACAGGGAAAAACTTTACTACAGGATAGTAAGAACTTGTTCTGGAAAGATTAATTGTAAAACCTAGTCTACTTGATATAGATTTTAATAGGCTAATGTAAATAAACTCAGATTTAGATTTGATTGCAAACTTCTGCAAAGATAGCAAGTATTTGATGTTGTTCCACTTTTTACTAATACTCTTCAAATTTAAACATTTTAGTATGCAAGGCTGTAAGCATAAACATCAGGAGTTTTCTAACAGCAGGTCTATTAAATGGAATGACAAGGATGGCAGAAAATGCGTCTACAAGGAGAGTATATAATGACCCCTGATTCTCTGCAGTTTCTGCATGATGAACTATATGTTTATTTAACATTTAGAATTCTCCTTGCAACTTTTTCCACAGAAGTATTTCATTAAGAAGTCATCTTTTGGCTGGCCAGTCTCTTCTGAGCTTACTGCAGAGAGCACAAATGATTCTTGATATTATCAACAAACAAAATTTTATCATACTGCTGATACATAATTCGGCATTAATTGCTTTTAGCTGATCCTTTTACTCATGTTTCATCATACCACTGTCCTCTCGTTCCCTATGTTTCCTTGGACTGGGTTTCACATTGTTCCCCAACTGTGGGAATATCTCTTTCCTTATATTTCCGCCTTCTGCCTTTTACAGATGTTTATGACTAAGGTCAGCTTTAAGCTAGTCTAGCTTGTGGCCCAGTCCTCACAGATGCTGAGTAGTTTCTGTCCCTTTTTGGATGGAGAATGAGAACTGAGAGAAATTGGCCCAAGCTCTATCACATTTATCATGGTACAGCATTAGCCTTATCACTTATAAATGGAAATAAGATTTCAGCTGATCATCTGTTAGAAGTTTCTTAGTAGTATATAGAGTACTCAGTAGATTGCTAAAATAAAAGATATTGGTAGGTAGTTTTTACGTTGTTTTGCCACGTTGCTCAGTGAGGTAGAACTGTCCAATAGATGATTCATAAAGCTTAGTATCTGCCTCAGCCAAACAAAAACTTCATATTTAAAGAGGCTCCAACAACCTGAAATCGAATCAGTAAAATAAGTCAGTATCATCTCAGACATTACATATCTGTCCTGGAGCTTCTGCCAGTTCTTCAGTTCTATTTTATCTAGATTATTCCTTTCCTGGTTTGTTGTGGCTTGAAAACCCGGCCCTGCAGAAGGAGCTATACGCTGAGCGTTGTCAAACCCACCACAAACAGAACTGACAAAGCTGAGAGGAGTAACTCATTTCCCAACTTTGTTGCAGTAATCTTAAGTGTTAGTTAATTGTACCAATGTTAATAAAATGTCTCTTTAACAAAAAAAAAAAAAAAATTTGACAATTTTTTTAATCTGCAGAAAGTCCCGTGTAGAGTTACAGGGGATGCGGGCAGGTCAGTGTCAGAAACCTCCTCCTCCCCCCGGAGAAACATGGCAGTGGTAAAAATACTGTCTGAGCACCAAAACATGCTACCAGGCATTGGCCACCACTCTGCCTGTGCCTGTCTCCCACCATTTCAGTAACCAACTGTGTGATTTAAAGGATCTACACCTATCTGGATTTTGATTTTATTTTATAATGGGGACTACACTGCAGTCGCACCAGGCATAGTGTGCCATGTGCTTAGACAGTTTCCTCAAACTGGAAATTAACTTTCCAGTCAAAAAGAAACAAAAAGGCTTACTGGTTAATAAGATGCAGCCCAGTTCTCCAATTAGAATTTATGATCTTCACCATTTAATTAACATATGTAAATATTTTTAAATAACATTTTATGATCTCAATAAGGCACTTCAGTGCATGAATTACAGTGCATTAATTCATGCCTAGTTGCACTGACAGTACTTGGCCTTCTGCCTTGCTCCTGACAATATAGTCGGCATGAATTAAGGCACCATATTTCACACCTTCATATTTCCTAAGGTTTAGAAACAGATGAAAATAACCAAGAGTGGGTATTTGTGCCCGTGCAGAGCAGTCTGTGATTCACTTCGCTGCTAGTCGTAGATTTGTTTTCAGTGCCAAGAGTACTAGGGCTTAGCAGGCATAGAAAAACGACCTTGCTTTTGATAATAATAATTATAACTAAGCTGAAGACACTGCAGTTAGCTTTAAACTGGGTGGCTTGGTACTAATGGACAGACTAACTCCACCAATACCACTCTCCGCATAAGCTCGCTACCTGGTACGTAGCTGGCTGGTCAGGCTCTGCAGCTAGTACTAGTTCCTTCCTTCTCAGCAGTGGTGCTTGCATGAGCTACATTAAAGCTGTTCTCACTTACGCCTCTGTCATCTCCAAATCATTGAACAGATGTCTTCAGAAGTGTTATGCTACCATGAACAGAGATTAAAAAGAGAAAACAATTTAACTTTGATGCTCTTCTCTTCTGTTTTAGTACAAGCCCTGCACATAAATATTACTTGGCCATTGATCCAGTGTCAGAATCCCTTTACTTGTCAGATACCAACACCAGAAAAGTCTACAAAGCAAAATCTCTCATTGAAACAAAGGATCTGGCCAAAAATGCAGACGTGGTGGCAGGAACAGGTGATCAGTGCCTTCCGTTTGACCAGAGTCACTGTGGAGACGGCGGGAAGGCATCCGAGGCATCTCTCAACAGTCCAAGAGGTAAGAAAAGAGCATATCTGAAGTACTTGGTGTTAGTCATCTGTCATTTCCTTCCATTATTTAGAAACTCAGATGCAACTGGATGTACAGAAATGGGTCTGAGGTGATGATTTAACCAACTATAAGCAAGCCAAATAATTTCATAAAGCTCATTCCTGTTTTTAATACAACCAGTTTTTTATGAGGGAGTAGCGTGAGCAGCAGGCTCCAGCTAGCGTCCTCTGAAATACGCTTTCCTTGTGTGGCAGCACTCCTCTTTCATTACCTTTCTATAGCAAGGTGGCAGCATTTAATTATATTTAACTTTTAAGCAAATAATATGGTTGCAAAGTCATTTTTTTTGTATTTTATGCATTCAGGTGATTCTTGTAATGTTAATGGAGTTTACTCATACACATTAAGTCAGGGCTGTTCAAATCAGCCAACAAAATCAAGTTTATTTGGAACTCTAGTTTGTCTTTCCTCGTTACATGCACTCTGCAAAATATGAGCATCTCACCTACTGCACGTGAAATAAGCATTTTGCTGCAGCCCTCCTGTCAGAGTACATCCTGCATTGTCACAGCCAAAATGCGTGTGAAGCCTTGAATCCCCACCAGCGCCACAATTAATCCCCTTGCAGTGTGCATTAGAACTGTGATAAAGTCTCTGGATTTGGTGCTCTAAAGCAGGTGAGCACCCTCAATTCCCACTGAAATCCCAGGAACAAAGGGTACTCAGCAGCTCCCGTGGCAGAGCCCTGAGGGGGCTTTTAGCATGCTCCCCCTCTAGCACACCGCTCCCTCCTAATGACTAGCTCTAAGGAAGGGTTTTGGTTATTTTTTGTGAACTAATAAGGGAAGGCTGTATATCAGTAGGAAATTAGAATGTATATCCGGGCAGAAACGTCTCTAAGACAAGCAAATAATCCTGGTTTAAGGCTTAGCAAGAGACACATTGTAATTATAGAGTGACTTTAACATGTCTTTAATGATAGAAGGTAAGTGTGAGGTAAGTACAAATAAATGTTAATCTTCAGGCAGCTAATTAATGTAATGAATCAATTCTAAAAATAGTAGAAAACAAAGGTTTTTAGATCCTTTAGCAGGAAAATGATCAATGTTTTATTGCTGATTACAACTGGTTATATCTAATTACAATGCAATTAGTTGTTCCATCTTATTTTCTTATTGGGGAAGTATGTTGGTGAAAATTTGTAATACGCTATTTGCTTTAAAAATACCCGTGCACAGCTGGCTTCCTTAACAGAAGGTCATAAAGAAATTAAGACGAATAAAAGTACAATTCATGAGTTCTGGGGCAGCCAGCAAATATTAAAAAATTAACTGTTAGCAGGCAATGGCTATACATATTGGCAAATTCAGGTCATGGCTCCCAGCTGCTTTTGATTTATGCATCTAGTCTAAATTACATCAGTTTGAAACTGTCAGACTTGTTATGTTTTGGGTTTGGGATTTTAATCTCAAGGGACTATGGACTGCCACATTCCCTTTTTGTACAGGGCCTAACAAAATGCAGCATCAACCTGTAGTCACCAGCACAGTATGAACAATTAGCTGTGTATTATCATAATGACCTTATAAATGCATGTCCTTGTTTTCCTCTAAACTGTAAGAGGTTGAATAACCTTGGAAAGTAGTAGGAAGTACTTGCCTGGTACCCATAGATCAATTATTTATTAAGAAACCTAAAAGTCTCACATACTTAAATACAGTTTTAGAGATTCTTTTGGATCACTTATTTTGCTTGTTATTGGAATAATTGTCAAGTCAGAAGACGTCACATTTCTACTGAAATAACATCAGAAAATATTTCTTCTAGGAGGCAGGAAACACGGACAAAAAATTTATCCATGTTTAAAAATACTTGCACACAAAGCAACACGATGTTATGTATTTGACCACAGAAATAAATGAATTGCTTTTAATTTCTCATCTCTGAGATTTTTACAGTGCAAAAATAGGTACCTGATAAGGCAGATAAAGACAGAGTAATTGCCAAGAGATTATTAAATATAACCACTTGCATTACTCAATGGCCAGACAAGATTAGCATTTATTTTTTAAGCTGATATAGAAAGATTTTTGGCTTTTTTTTTTCCCATTTGCCTTCTTATTTTTGTCCTGCGTATTCCTTTTTTTCCTGTTATAAATGAAAAATAAATTTACCTCTCACTTGGTAGAAGGGTAATATCTAGGAACTTGTTTAGTGGCTGTCTGACCTTGGTTAGTTACAGCTCAAAAGTTGCATTCTCATTTTTGCTACCGGCTGCTTGTGACTCTGAATAAGGGCTTATCTATGACTCAGTTGATCCATTTGCAAAATTCATAAGAAATACCTACTGTGTAACACTTGTGAAACTTAATCCTGTTTGGTAACATCCTCAGAAGTATGTTAATAAGTGGAAATTCAAATACTCTTTCTTTCTTACTTTTCTGAATGAAAGTTGCTTCAAATGCTGTTTTAACTTTTTTGAACTCAAAACGATTTTTCTACTTCAGTGGGCATGCAGGTAGGTTTTGGGAGAGTCCCAGATTTTTATTTAATGTTTTAGGTCTTTCATCAACTTATATTTCTCATTACCTTTATTTGGCAAGACTGCCTTTGCCTAGTGACCAGGAATTAAATTCCAGACAGGAAAACATCATGAAGTCACACTAATCAATTATGATTTGATCTGCTTTCCACAGCTTTTATTTTGCAGTTAGCAAACACACATAGCTTTGTTCAGTCTGTTCTCACTTCTCTGTGAAGGACTAGAGATGGGGCTCAGTGAACATTAATCTTGCACTATTGTATGTTGAGCTGACTTTGAAAGATGCTTTTAAACATGCATGGGTGATGTAGTTGAAATTTGAACTTCAATATATTATTTTTACTGCAACTTTCTTTAATTCTGTAGAGATCTCAGACTAATGAGTCATGTAATAGATGACCAGGTACTTAAGCAGAATGTGAAATGATACAAGGTGGGGACATAAAGTAAGATCAGTGACAAGCTGAACACATTTATTACACAAGAAGATATTGAAAATGAAGAAGTAACTACGCAAGATATTAATCATTGACTGAATTCCAATCACTTAAACTTTACCAAGTAACAGATTTTAATTTTGGGGTGGGGAATTCTGTTTGGGGTTTGGGGATTTTTTGATAAAAAGTATTTATGGCACATCTAGTCACCAACACTAGCATTTAAACAATCTGGATTAGTATTTATAATAAGGCGCTAAGGGATAGTGTCCTGATTTTAACTAGATTAGTCACCGAGTATTGGAGCAGTAAAAAGCACTAAAATTAATAGAAATACCTGGGAGTTGTTCTACTTAGCACTGCAAAGCCAATGCCTGGATCAAAGACATTAAACACTTACCTAGCCTGCCCTTCTGAAATCAGTGGGTTTTAGACATGTAAATAGATTTGACTTTCCAAGCTTAATTGACAGAGGCAGTGAGAGGCTGAGAGAGTTACCACATTTTTGCTGAGCTACAGTGTTTCCCAGTCAGCATACTAAATGTCTTAGATTAATACCTGATTTCAATTACCTTGTATTTGTGACTGCCTTAGAGCATTCACACAGGACAGCTGTGGTGGAAACACAAACTAAGTAACTTTTGTGAAAACAGTAAGTCCCTCCAATGGTTGAACCCTAAGTGTCAGAAGTGATTTACAACATTTGGAAGCCCAAGCACTAAATCCAAAGATTTAAGCATCTAAGGTCCTGCAGTGTCTGCTTTTTGACTCCTGGGTCCAGACCAGTTTCTAGAACTAGAAGATAGATGCACACACTGTCTGCGCAAGCTGTGTGTACGGTCAATGCCTCAAGAAATTAAAAACTGCACACTGAGTACAGAGTATTTGGATGCAGTGCAGTGACCTCACTACAGATGCAGCGACCTCAAAGTAAGCACGAGGGAAATGTAGAAGGTTGGAGTGAGTTCTAAATCCCACGCATAAAAACACCTTATACACAGCTGTAGCAAAGAACCTTTTTCACTCAGACCCATGGCCATGAACTAGCAACACAAATGAAAATTTAAATTAAAAATCGGTTCTGCAGTGTAGTTTTATTCATTTTGCTTGAAATTACTAAGGAAATACTACTAAAAAAAAAAACATGGTTTTGAAAATGTGTTTGCCCCAGTAGCTTACATCCTGAAATAATCAGTCTTGTTGCTCACCATCTGCAGCAATACTTTCTAAAGTAAATAAAGCTGTAAGAACAACTGCTCAGATTAAACCTTTACGTTTGTCAAATGACAGTAGCCTGTTTAGGGCCTGCTTCTGCTCAGCTACAAGATTCCTGTTACCTTCAGTAGGATGCAGACCAAATTCCTAATACAGCCTTTTATGAAAACAAGACCCCATGGTAAGTAATGATCATACTATTGGTCATAGGTAATGATCAATACTATTTATTCAGCAATCTTTGCTATTCTGTACATTCCTAAGACCTTTTCAACGCTTCTATATAATTCAAAAAGGAAAGCAGAATGGGATGAGGTGTTTCATTAGCAGTATATAAAGTAAGAAATAGGCAAACCAAGGAGATTTGCAGCCTCAAATCATTGTCATGTATGCCTCATAGAACCAGCATCTCATGCCATTTTTGATTCAGCAAAATTTATTCCTTATTTTTCTCTTCAGTAGTCTTAGCTACCTATGATTTCAGAAGTCTGGGAATCTTGTAGAACATTTAAGGTAAACTTTTTGGACAGCAAGTTTTCCTAAATTTCATCCAACCTTCATCTGAATGCGTAAGTTATTCACTTTTCTGCTAACCATTGTCAGCAGTAAGCATGACCCCAGTAATCATATCTCAGACTGGAAGCAGGACATTTTCATTCACAGTCAGTAGTTAGAAATGCTGTTTGCTCCAACGCTAGTGTTATGCATCTAAGGAGAACAACACTCAAGTGCAAGTACTGAAGTCGTGTTCCAGCTGACAAAGACCTGCTGAATATTTTGCCGCTAGTACTGAGACAGTAATGAAGTAAAGATGACAAAGATCACAGAGCAACAGAATGCAAATCACTTGAATCATATTTTGAGTGGTGTATTATGGTAACCTATAAATAACTAATTGCATAAAATTGCTTTAGTAGTTTCTAGATGGCAGCTTTAATTAAAAGCACCGGAGACATTTAGAAGTTTAGAAATGGATGGCATGTAAATTGCCCTTTTACCAACCATAAAATGGTAATTAACCAATTTGATTCACTTCTTCCTATTAAAAGTTTTATGAGAATCACAAGCTCCTTCTAAATACAGTTTTACTTCAGCAGAAGGTGGCATTCTCTTTTATCAGTCCTCACCAGTAGTTTTAGATGTTCTTTTACAAATTCTTCAGAAGTTTAATTAGAAGTTTTCAATGCAAAATGCTCATTTGCAAAGTTTTTAGCTAAGCAAAAAGTGTGAAGTAGAATTTCCAGAAGTGGGCAACATATAGCTCTAGCTGCTCTTTATTGATGCGTTCGAAAAGGATTTGTTCCTAAAATGAGTTTCTTAGAACACAAGTGCGGGCTATGATGTGGTGGGGGGGGAAGAAAAGAAAATACCTTAATGGGGAATTTACTGTATTACTTTTAATCCGTATTTTTAGCACTATAAGCTTAGCTCCATTAACGTTGAAATGCCAAAATTTCTAGACTGAAAGATCATATGTATAATAATCATATGTATTTTGAATTTATACCTATGAGAACTACACACAAATGTAATCCGTTTGCTTTCAAAGCATTATTTGCATTTGTAGTCGTGTACATATGATCTGTCAAGGGAAATAACCCTTTAACCAAAATCACTCCTGAGAGCATATAACAGGAGAGGTTATAGTCAGCCTTCTGTGTTTATCATGGTTGTACTCAGGCCATCTACTAAGTACTATTTTGTGCATAAAACAGTTATAAAGCGCAAAACTTTTTCTGCAGAGTCTTTCTGGTGATGATACTTAGTAGCCACGTATGATTGCGCTAGCAGCAGTTCATTTTTAATGTTAGTTAACAGAAGTTAAATGGTACTGGTTGAAAGACCTCTAAATATTATAAATATCATTCCAGGATGTCTGTGCATAAATCTACTGGAGATAGATGTTCATAAGAGCTACTGTTTTACATTCAGGTACAAAATCTGGTCCTATGTAAGACAGTCTCAGTGACTAAACATGACTAAAAAAACCAGTCCTTCCGTACAACCACATTACTCAGAAAAAGATTGTGCTCAGCCCTGAGTCAAAGAACAAGGCTAAATCCTTGCACAAGTTTATTTTGTCCTTACTCAGACACGTCTCATATCCAAGCAAGGCAAGTCTGTCACTTGTGCAATAGGTCACATTTGTGCCCAAAGACAGTGTCAGTTGGGCATACAGTTTAGTGCTATGGTTCCTTAAAAAAACAGAATCGGACTGAGAGCCTAATACAAACTACATCTTATTCTCTGTGCAAAGAAAAGATACCCAAAAATGACCTTTTTTACTCACTCATGGAGTGAGCGGTGTTCCTACTCGCACTCAGTGTAATTCATTACACTCAGCATGTGCGTGTTTCATCTCCGAGTTCCTCGGTGATTAAAGCACAATTGAAGTGCTGTGTGTGATTTGATTCTGTATTACACTGTACGTCAGAAAAGGATTAAAAATAAGCTCTTGGAGTACAGATTATGTGAAGCATCATGCAAGATGTGACAGGAGTATTAACAAATCCAACTCTAATAATGAATAAATTGGGACAGTTTAGCCAGAAATCTGTATTTTGTTTTCCAATTGATGCCTTGTATAGGGTATTTGTCAACTAGACTTAAATGCATAAGTAATTTTTTCAAATGTGTAAAGTCATGTTGTTTTAGTATACAGGAGTAAGCACTGGAAGCAGTAGTTCGTTGTTGAACGTATATATAGTGGTACTTGAAGAAACTGGCTTATTAGGAAGTACCAGGAATTTATTCTCTTTAGTACAAATACTGAAGACGTAGGCTTGTTTATGCCATCACACCGGCATATGTACTTCCCTTGCAAATAGATTGCCTTTCTGCAGTGGCTGGAGAGCAAAATGTACACTATTAAAATTAAAGGATCCTTGGTCAGTGTTTGAAATCCATTCAGCAACACAGCTGAGTAGCTTTATTTCATTGCAGCATAATTTTTGATTTTTATATAACGGATGGTTTGCAGCCAACACAGCCATCTGTTCACAGGGAAATTGCGTACAACAGAAGATGCACTTGCCCTAGTGATAGATCCTGGCCTTGTGTTATCCGTGGCATGGATCCGATCCAGGGCTGCGCTAGCCAGGTGAGAAGCATAGTTCCTCGCTTACCATGCGGGACCACCCCTCTGCAAAGGCAGACTAAGACACAACATATGTCCCGTAGCTCCCACCCACATCGGGTTTCTCATTTGGGCCTGTGAACCACACTGGAAAGCAGTTCAAATCCCATCTAATATTGCTCCACGATGCAGTATCAGTGAGGTTAAAAACACCCCCAACAATCATAGCAGCATGCACACCACAACAGTCACATACAGTGGTCCTTGCTCCTCACACCTTCCCTGCCGCAGCAGTCCAGCATGGCTTTTTCTTCTCAAAAGGAGTCAAGAGACTCTCAAGAAAGTAGGAGGAGGCTGAGATTGAAGACACTTTTGTCTCTGACCTTCACCCATCCCTGAAGAAAAAACCCTAGAATAATGTCCTAGCAGCTTTTCCATTTACTAATAATCCCTTAGCATGCTTCAGCTTTACAGCGTAGGACAGAGCCCAGGCAGGAGGATGGGAAGCCCTGAGCATCCCAGCAAGAAGTGCCTCAGGGCCTGGCTCCACCTGCTCTGTGTCCCCAGACTGTGGTAGCAGAGTCAACACAGCCCTTCTCATTCTCTGAAGAGAAAATTTATCCATGTACAAACTAAACTGCAGATCCTGACTCAGGCCTTTGGGAACCATTGTCATGAAAGCCTCTGCAGACTTCTAGCTGCACCACAGAAGGTGCAGTCCTTTCAGTGCTGGCTTCTGCCGTGTACGTTCCCTCAGAATAACATTTGGAAAAACCTCATCAGATTTATATATTAATTGTTTATATGGTCATCAATAACCAGGCTGGATTTCTTTTTGCTTCGACTGGTGTTTTAAGGGGGGATGTTTTAGCAGCTCAGTTGTATCAAAAGAGATTTTGCAATTTGCTTCACACACCTAGCCTTTGTTTCTGAAGAGGCGGCCAGCCCCTGGCTCCAGCCCTGAATTCTGGCCTTTTCTGTGCACAGGTCTTTTCAGTGCGAAGTCTCTTTAGCGTGCATGAGGGACAGACAGAGGTGCCATCCCTTCCCAAAAACTGGAACACACAGGTCACCCCTCAACACCAAAACAAACCCTTTAGCTTCTCAGATGCACTCGTTACCTCAGCTCACCTTCAAACCTTCAGCCTTTTGGATTTATAAATCGGACTTCTCAGAAGCAGACAACAGCCGTGAGCTTGCCAGTCGTTCTGTAGTTTCCAAAAGCACCGTTGGTCTCTAATTGAAGAGTAGAGATCCTCTGAGGGGGCCAGTACCCAGGAGGCATGATCTGTGAGCTCACAGGCCAGCAGGGACCCAGGGCCCAAGATGTCTGCTCTTCCTTTAGCCTTTTTATAACCTCCCAGATTTCCCTCCAGCTGACCCATCCAGCCCCACCCAGGTGATTTCAATCCGCCAGGTGACATCTGCCCCATAGAACTGGACATTTCAGTGACCAGTCGTTTCACATAACGAAGCAATGTAGCCTAACCCTGTCCCCTGCGGCACGTCAGCAGGCCGTGGGCATTTTTTGTCCTGGATGGAGAGGGTGGCAGGATGGCGAATACCCCTCTTCTAACTGCAGTTCGCAGCCAGATGAATACACTGAATTAAAGAATTTCAACTGCCAACACTGTGCTGACAGCCTGAAAGCTGGACACAGTAGGAGCTCTAGACGCTAAAGTTAACTGCTGTGGCAGTTTTTTGTTGATACCCTCAGACCTTTGCAAGGTGCCTAAACATCACCTGCAGTGAAGAGGCACCTCTGGATGGGAACTGGGCGGTGGGGGACATGATGGCAGGGTGTACCCGAAAGCCTGTCCCCCTGCAAGGCCTTTGCAGCCTCACTCAGTGCCTCCCTCTTGGCCAGAGCGAGGGATTGAAACCCTCCAGCGGAGGAGGTCAGCCTGCTCCAGCAAAGGGGAGAGTCGAGCCCTCGCTAACCTCCTCGCCACGACAGAAAAACTGGTGTGGACATCACTCCTGCCTTCTGTTAGAAGAGAAGTGGTCATGGGCAGTTTGTCTTGGGACCCTGCCACTGGGTGTTAACACTGTAAGAAAACACGTATTACACTCGAATGTGTATGTAACTCAAACTTAATCCCCAGGAATTTCCAACTGCCAGGTACGGATTTACTTAGGGGCCTGGGGAGACTGTCCCCCCTTCTCCCAGCCCCGTGGGAGATGCATGTTCCCCATCAGGGTCCGGCCCCTGCCCCCCAGACTGCTTACTCTCCCTTGCCCCCAGCTACAACTGCTCCTATATATTTAAAGAAATTAAATTAACTATAAGGAAATGGGGCTGGGAGGTGAGGGAGTTCAGTCTGGGGTTTTTTTCTTTTTTAATGGGGTGTAGAATTGCTGTGTGAAATCCTAAACTGGCATGCAGACAAGTGTTTTGTAAACTCAGAGTACATGCAGCCTTCAGTTGTGCTAAATGCAGGGGACAAAAATCAAGAACCATATAAGCCGCTGTCCAAACCATCTGTTCGAGTCTTCTGCCTTTCATTTCTGTGTAGCAGAACATAAATTCATTATTAAAATAGCTTGACTGTGCACAGCAGCTGCTATAATTGCAAAGTTATGCAAGTTTAAATGGGAAATTATGAAGTAGTTTAAAGCAAGAAATTGAGCGGTTTTGGTAGAAAGGATTTCACAAACCTAACATGAATAGAAGTGCTTTTCTAGCTATATTTTCAACATTTCAACATTACTTACAGTTCATGAAATATAGAAAAGTTTAACAAATTGAATGCAGGAAGAACTGGGAAGAAAGTGTTAGACTGGGACAGACCAGGGCTGGGCATGAGTTGTGACATGGCTGTACCACACACTGCTGGTGGGAGACAGCAAGCTCTCCATTCCTCAGTTTCCCCACTGAAATACAGAAGACCATGACCTTTCCTTTGCATAGCCCTCGCATTTGTTTCAGGGTCCATCTCTCCTGTGCAGTGCAGTGCAGTGGTGCTAGAGCTATTGCAGATCCAGAAGTGGGAGCACTGCACTA
>NW_009226915.1:35213-49512 GCF_000690835.1 Fulmarus glacialis | reverse complement strand
CTGCTGAAGCCCACTGTTACCATGAGGCTGGTTCCAGTACATGACCATCGTCTTGGGCAACACTGCACTGCAATACATTCTGCAGAACAGATATTCCTTCTGCCTGCTAAGCAGAGCCTGCTTTGTACCATTTGTACGTATAGCCCATATCATGGCGAAAGTCTCTCTCGCTTTCTGTGGGTGCTTCTTCCTTGCTCAGACACTCTGACAATTCAGACAGTACAGTAATAAAAAAAATTTGCTTCTTCATGAGAATTAAGAAGGTGAAAATGAAGAAAAATCAACTGTAAGATAAGTTTTTAGAAAAGCTAGTCTTGTCCCACTTTGTGATGGACATGACGCAAAGTTATTGAAGAGACTAATTCTATGTGTGTAAAATTACATTATAAGCAAAGCCTCTGCTGTTTTGTTCTGCTTCTTCCTCATATCTTCTTTCTTTCTCTAAGTCAAAGACAGTCTGATATATGGGTGTGATCTTTCCATATACAGTTTGTATAAGCCTCAAATAAGTAATGAGTAGGGGAAAAAAAAAAGTCATACTCTTAAAAATCAGCAGAGTCTAAGAGGAGAGGAGACATTTTAAGCTCATACTTTTTAATCTAGGTAATGTCAGTACTAACACTCTTTTTTACCCTTTCCCTTCACCCAGGTATCACTGTAGATAAGCACGGATTTATTTACTTCGTTGATGGTACCATGATTCGGAAAATTGATGAGAACGGTGTGATCACAACAATAATAGGTTCGAACGGCCTCACATCAACCCAGCCATTGAGCTGTGACTCTGGAATGGACATCACTCAGGTAGACACCTGGCTTTCATGTGTTGTCACTTTTCTACACATTGTGGAGACAGATAACTTAGTTTCTTGTGCAAGGATTATGTATCGGAATATGCCGGATGAATAAGATAATTCTGGACTGCACAGTATGGAGTGGATTTTCCATTCACATGATTATTTCAAGGTGTACCATATAAATGCAAAACTATACACTTGATTTTTTTTCAGGACATGGCATATGAAAGTGTAGAGGGGCTTATATAAAGAATACATAATGCTTTAGAAGGTTGCTTGCTACTCTGAGATATATCGTCTAAGGGGTTTATCAGCAGTTTAGAGCGCTTTCCTTTAGTCCAGCTTTCAGACTGATTTGCTTGAACTACTAAATGGAAAAAATATATATTCTGTTTACATCTAAGTCTGTTCTAAATCATGGAGGAGCATTACAGTAAGTAATTACACAACAGCAGTATTGTAGTGAAGCTACTGCATTTCAATACATTTCTCAAAGTGCTTTTCAGTTCTTATTTCAAGAGCAGTGTAAAAGAAATTGGACTAAAAGACACTTATCGCATCTCTAGTTTATGCTAAAGAAGATACATAGATAAACATGAAGAAACATGAATTGCACTCTTGACTAGTCAGGGAGCCACACTTACAGATAGCACAAGGAAGGGGTTGGCCTTTGCTAATAAACACTCGAATTAATCAGTGTCAAAATGGGGGAATAGCTGTACTTGAAAAAATCTTGAGGCATTCGGTAACATACTAAAGTTATATTATGGACTGTGTAAGCTAATAACCAGGATCCAGTTAATTTTGCATTTCGTTTTCTCCCTGCCCTTTTCTCAGTCCTTCACAATTGGAAAATCACAGTTAAAATACACTGCTTGTTCCTCATTTCTAAGTAGACTTTGAGTAATAGCAGGTGACTATGATCTTGTATTCACATGCATGAAGAATGTGGGGTCAATGTTTTGGGTAGCTCTTACCAGATTTCACAGGGACAAACAATGGAATCTAATGCTGCTGTCACAGAAGCACTTGGGGGTTTTATTACTAGAGTCAAAACAGAAAAATTTCCATTTCACCTGTCACTGCACCCTAAGTATTTGCAAATGTGGGGAGGGGAACCTCAGCTTCCCTGTTCCCAGTTCTGGGATAGACGGGCCTTTGTATTCTCTCTGGTCCAGTAGACACATAATTATTCCATGTAAAGCAGGACAGGGTCAGCTGGCTTAGTTGCGCTAAACCCAAGCTTAAACTAGCCTAGTAATTGTCCTGAGATCATACGGCTTCTGGGCATCTTGGCATCTGCTCTGGCGTCTCTTCTTGCAGGATAGCCAGTCCTGCAGATGAGCAGGAACCCACTACAGCAAGCAGTGCTCCCCAGCTGGAGGCACTGACTCTCCCCTCCATTGCTACATACGAGCTGGCAGGAGCGATGCTTCATGGAACTTAAAGCTGCCTGAAGCACATTTGCTTGCTTCTTGGATACATATAACAACTGCTTGGGGCATCAATAACCAGATTAGAGATCTCTGAGGTGCAGGGAATGGTGCCAGGTGCAACGTCTGCTCCCTGCCTTCTCCTTGTGATATGAGTCTCAGGCTGTGCAAATAATTGCTTTACTGGCCATATAATGCGTGGCTGTGTATTTATGTTCAAATTTTTGCTCATTTTGCTCAGTAACAAAATGTCTCACTAAATCTGAAATTGTGAGTTTTGATGGTATTCAATTCCTTTTAAAAAATGCAAATACCCTTTAGCAAGTAAGTTGCAGCATGGGGTCTGGCAAATGCAGAAATAAAATGATTTTTTTTTTTTTATTAAAATGAAATTAAAAAGGTAAACTTTTTGGGCTGAAATCAAATATGCCAAATTTGTAAGTAGATATAAATAGCCCTAAAATCCTATTTTTTGGTAGGTGGGCTACTTGCCAGAAAGAGGTTTAGTTTGCCTGTGTTGTAACACAGTTCCAAAGCCATGGAGAAAGGGCTTCTGCAAAATCATAGATAAGAAAAAGCATGTCATAGAGCAAATTCTTCTTTGTATTGCTCTCAGGACATCAGCATTCAGCTCGGGTGGGGCCTTCTTTTCATAGAAGCAGAAATAAACTTTTTTTTTCCATGAACAATCCAGGTGCTTCCACGCTGCAGCACCTACAGGAAACTATTGCTGCACATTTCTGAACATTTTGCAAATGTTTCAGCATTCTAGGAAATCAAGATATGTTCTTACCACATAGATTGAGACAATCTTGAGCTAAGTTGCGAATGCATGCCAGTAAATATTCTAAACAACATAATAAATGATGCCATATTAAAGTGTCCCTAAAAAGTGGCCAGTCTCATTTTCTAAGTCTAAGTATCGGAATACTTACTATATAGTAATGACAGGTGAAGTCACATTGTTGACAATCTGCAGTACAGATGTATATATAGCTTTTGGAAGCATTTCTTGTTTGGAGGATTTGTTTTGGGGGGGTTTAAGTGAATCTACTTATTAAAATTTTTCACAAAATCCATACTTTTGATGTTTTTCACATATGCAGTAAAACACAGACACGAAATAAATGCTGAGAATGCAAGTTCTGAAAAGTAACTGTATCGAATTTGCTCGATAGTCTTCTTCCAACATTGTTGCTGATAACCAGAAAACTCTATGAAATAATCACATCCCCTTGAAGTCAAGCATGTTAATCTGAAATTATATCAATGAAAATAAGGGAATGATATTTTCAATTAGTCAGAAACAATTGTATATTCTTGCAAGACTGCTGAGTTTATTCCAGAATGGCATAAACATAAATGAAAAATGAATTTGGCCCATCTCCACTTAAATTGTTTTTTGGCTAAATTACAAATGGCATTTACATCAAGAGAATGTGGGTTGCTCACAAATTGTGTGTTTAGAGGGACTTATGAAATAGGTTAATAAAATCAATTCTCAAAGCTAAATTTGTTCTGACAATAAAATCAACGACTTGCTCAAAATCAATATTTCTTGATTTACCAAAGTACAAAAATGTATTCTTGAAGTAAACACGTAGAATAACTGCCCATTGCAAAAACTACCATAAATGACAAGCTTTCACTTTAAGGCATTCACTTTAATAAATGAGTTGATTATGAAAGGGTTTAATCATTTATTCCAATACCAGTTTTGATGGAAACACTTCTTATTAATCATTCTGTGTTACTCACCACCTTCTCATTCTTAAGCATCGTATTCTGCATTCATAACAGGGGGAGGGAAGAACAGCTGGGGTTGAAAAGATTGTATGTTGTGGCAAATAAACCACCAAGCTCTGACTAATTACTTCGATCTCATACTTCACTGTTAATCTGAATTTAGAAGGAAAAGGACATTCGGTTGAGGTGTTTATATGGTATGCCAGCATTCTCAGTACTGTTTCAGCATCTACAAAACTTGGATGGCTTTTCTTCTCAGCACAGATGATTTTAATGTTCTTCAGTTAGTTAATAAGGAGCAAATCTAAAGAAAATGGTTCTTCAGAGCTAGGTCTATGAATATATATGTGTATATACTCAACATTCACCATTGGTGCCAGGATTTTAGCAGACACCTACATTAAAATCAGTTATTCCAGTATCTTTCATTCTGATAGAGCTGTCATACTTTTTGAATATGCTGCCTCTGAAACCCTGAATACTAGAACATGAACAAGAGCTAAATTTTAAAGGCAAAACATTTTTCAAGAATATCAAAAGGTGGTGTTGGTCTTCATTTGTTCTGTGATTTTTAATATTCACCTCACTAATCTACAGAACCCAGAATCTGAATGCCGGACTTTTCAGATGAGTGCCCCTTCTGCTTGGTCCTTGGCTTCTTCTAGGTCTGGCTCCCATTCTTCATTTCTTCTTCGGAAGCTGTTGTGTTGTAGGTTAATTAAATGAATAATAAACCCATGTTGAACCTTATACTTTTGCATCTGAGCTGGAGGCCCCATGGATTGAGCTAACTGCTCTCCCAGCTGTACGGTCTACTGAATATCTCCTGTCAAATTGAAGCCCAGCTGACGAGAACAGAATTACCTGCTACATCTCCTACCTTCCCCATACCCTTTGGAAAGGAAGACTATTGTAGGTACTCTAAATGAGGGACATAAGCTTTGGTCTAAAATACTCCTCCTGACTTCTCGAATTACTGCACTGTTGACTGCTCTCCGAACTGGCACCAGCAGTGGGCTGGCTGGGGGGACGACCCCGCAGCAGGAGCTGGGGCAGGGCTTCCTGGCCACAAGCCGCAAGGGGAGTGCTAAGGGAGGAGACTGGGATGGAGAATGAAAAAAGGAAAAGAGAGGGGATCATCATTCTGTTTCACTGCCTGATCAATTTGGGCTTGATCCTGGTCTAGATCAGAGGCATCTCTCGGTTGCTCTTGTTCTCAAATGTGCACACACTCGTAGTGTTTGCTGCATCCCTAGGGTATACGGAAATGTTTTAGCCTGGTTTATTGGTAGCAAATGAGAGGGCGTTGTGTGGGTATGTCTGTCTGTCTGTCAGTATTCTTTTCCTTGCAGTAAATCAAAATCTTGGGCCAATTTCAAACAAATTTGTAGAGGAACACTACTCTTCACAGCAATTAAATTCCTACATGTTCCATAAAAAATATTAATCCAGTTGGAGGAGAGAGACCTAAAGTGCCCTTTCAAAAGGAAATATTGTAGCATGAGCTTTCTTTTATTAAACTCCAGAGATTCCACTCAGGATCTAATAAATGCGCCATTCACAGGAAAAGCTTCATTTGGTGCTTGGATCTTATTAAACTCCCAAGTCAGTCAGCCATGAGACGGAAGTCCTTAGGAAACCAGACTTCATTAGATCCAGTGTTCATAGAAGTTATATTGACGTTGTGGGAGGTTTTGTGTGAAAGTAAAAACTCTTCAGCTCAGCTTGAGCGATAAGCTTCGCTTCTCTTCTGCCTCCATTGCCGTGGTGATAGCTGAGGAGAGAATTAGCAGATATTTCTACCATCTTGCAATTTCATCCTGTATCTTTCCTCCCATGAGAAATATGTGAGCTGCATTTCCACCACTCTGAACCTCAAGTCATTTATATCTGTGCGAGTGGTAGCAGTTAGTATTTGGGAACTGTTTAAATCAATCTCGAGCACAGTCCCTGCGAATATAGAGACCAAACATTTGCAAGGCAACAGAAAATGAATCCCAAGAGCTGTCTCTTAGCCTGTAACCATGGCCTTGTTCTCGTGCTGATGTCAGTCCCGCCAGGCACGAGTCTGTGCCAAAGCAATAGCTCTGGCCTGATTGATGGTGTTAATAACCGTCACTGCTGTGTTCCAAAATGAAAGGTCTGGTTTGAAGACTTTTTCTTGACATTTGCACTTCATCAGCCTTTGTTCAGCAGTTCTCCACGTGAGGGAACCATCCATATTGTGTTGCTTCACATAAACTTCAGTGACACTGCAAAATGTTTTGCTCCCATATAAAAATGCGACAGTGTTACTTACGTAGGCAATTCGCTTGCATAGGTCAAATTAAAAGGCAGATTTCTAGAACAGGGTTTAAAGGCGACCCACACATGGCAAGAACACCATGTCCTGGACAGCCTACCTTGAATGATGGAGGAGAGGGGAGAGAGCAATAGGTAATGCTGTTGATGACCTACTTGAAATAGTGAAGTAAGAGACAGAATGCTGGAAAGCGGGAGTAAAGATGAGCAGAATTGCTTGAAAATGTAGTATATATCTCAAAAACGCAAATGCTGACATTGCTCCCGCAGTCACAAGTGCTGCAGGCTCTCCCCACCAGCATCTGCACAGGCACACAGTGCTTCAGTGGCATTGTGGAAGCCTTTTGAGCAGAACAAAAAGCTCCCAGGACATGGTGACCTCACTTGAAAGCAGCAATGAGGGCCTGCTCATCAGAGCAAGCACAGCCTGAACAGAACTTTCACTGGGTGTGTTTGGAGGCAGGAAGGGAAAATGTGAAAGTCAAAAATATGATCTGGTGAATGGGTGAGAAACAGTGGGAGCGAGCTGCCAGCATAAAAACCGAACTGATTCTAGGCTGAAGTACTTTTAAGCCAGGTTGAGAGTAGGATATCACAAAGCAACTGCAGGATTACATGGAGCCAATTAATTAATTAGTATTGCAGGTCGGAGGAAGACACACTATCCCTTTAGGTGTTTCTCTACATACCTGACAGTATATACTGCATTCTTGTAAAAGCAGAAAGGGCAAAACGCTTTCTCATCGGCTTTTTTTAACCCTAGATGCATAATATTCTAATTGTGTTAGAGGGCTGCATGCCATCAAAAAGCAACAACTTTGTTTTCACTGTAGCAAAGTATTGCAAAACTACCCCTGCTCTTGATTTACTTCTAGTCCTCTACTGGTGTGAGGCTTTTGATACACTGTTCTAGTTATGTGTAATTAATGTTTCATAAATATTCCAAATCTCTGAACTGTGTTTTTCAGTGCTTTGCAGAAAGATGTTTTATGTGTATTCATGAAATGGCTGAACAAAAAGCACACAAAGCAGAAATGACAATTTATAGGCCCTTTAATTTTTATTTGTGGTCTTCTCTTACAGAAGACTTTCAGAGCTTTTTTCTTTTTAGAAAAGATCTTTATTATTAATTTTTGTAATTTTTGCTGCATGAAGGAGCCAGAAAAGCTGGGGTTTTTTTCCAGTATAAAGTTGTCTTATTCTCTGGTTCTTTTTACTCTGCTGCTTAACTTCATGTTCTTTCTTCTCTGGCTTTGCTGGGGTACCAGAGAAGCTAACTAGCGTGGAAGTCGTGGCCCCAGCAAAATCAGCAACTGGTTTGCCACTGACTTCAGTGGAACCGGGGCTTCCCAATGGGTGCTTTTCCAAGCTTAACTGAAAGGGTGGTGAGTGGTGAGTGTGTAGCAAGGAGCAACTGTATCCTAAGTGAATGTATGTGTTTCTGAAAAATAGACCAAAACAGGTAATGGACAGAGCCTTTACTGAGGCATTTTCAAACCTTTGCAAAAATGAGCCCTCCCCCGCCCCAATTAATTAAGTGTTAATCTTTGGAAACCATAAGCCTATACAAAATAATTCCAGCCATAATAGCATATGCAGGAACAAGCAATCACTAGTATCCATACTTTGAAACAAACCCAAGCTGAAAGCCTTTTTAAAAAAGGATCTTCAGGTAGAAGATAAAATAATCTTTTCCCAGGAGTAGAGGAGAGGTTAAGTAGCCTCTTTTTAACAGGAACTGAGAGAAAAGAGGCTCATAGGATTAGGACCTCAGGTGGAAAAAAGTCTGTGAGAGCTCATGAATCAAATTTGTAGGTGTATAATATGATTTTTAGAATATCAAACAGAAAGCAGGATGGTTTCATCACAGCTAATTTATATTCTAATCAAATTATTCTATCACTGAATTTGAAATATTAGTCATAGAAGCGAGATAGCATGCGATGAAGTCACACTGCAATTTCTTCCTTAAAGCCCAAGTGCTCTTTTTATATTGGTCACCTGCAAAACAGCAATTTATTTCAATTATCTGCCATAAATAATGCATTACTACTGAGGAAAAGACTATGTACATTTTAATCAACTCTTCCAGCAGTTGCACCCTTTTCTTTGATTGTTGAGGCAGGGAGTGTTAGACACTTGATGGTGCAGTGAAGGAGACCTGGCAGACCTCTACTCACGACTTTTCTCTTACTTTTTGCTCTACAGAGCTAGATTTAAATTGGGTTTTTTAATCATTTGTTTCTAATGAGAAACTGCAAGAAGGAAGAAACTTCTGTAAGAATTGGATGGCTGGCAAGAAGGTAGCAGCTCACCCCTGAGTCTAGGTGCTCTCAAGTGCACCTTCGCGACTAACAGAAACCTCCACGCTCAGCAAATGCTGCCTGCGCGTGCACAAAGCCCCCGTGCATATCCCCCCAGCAATACCAACACATCCAAGCTGCTCCGACACCCCCAGGCTTCCTCCAGCTCGCCCACCGTCCTCTCCTGGCCGAGGCCCTAGCGCATTGCCCAGCTCCCCAGACACCTGGTCCTCTTGTAGCTCTCCGGGGACGGGGTTCCCAGCTGAGAAGCCTGGCTTGTTTTGAGGCTCTCCTGTCAGTCTTTCCCAAGCAACCGACTTATCTGGCTGCTTCACTTTTTATTCTTTATGCGCAAGTAGCCTTTGATTATCTCTCTCATTTAAATATGGTTTCAGTACGATGGAGTCTAGCTGATGAGTTATTTGTGGCAGAGGCCTTTTATCTGCTGTGCTGAATTACGCTGCTGAAAATGTTTAGCGCAGCTTTGCCAGACTGGTGGGAGTCTGCAGTGGCTTGAGATATATCAGTGACTACATCTGACTTTTTTATCTGTTGAGGAGACATAGTGGACAAAATGTGTGCATGAAGAATATATATACACATAATATATACCTATATATGCATATATGACTATGTCTATATACATATATATATATGTGGTTTCTACGTATACTGCAGAGCTACCATAAGTAATTGGATAGTGAAAGCTGGTCCCAGACACCCTGGAGTCCAAGCCCCAAGAAAGTCTGCTGAGAAGGGAATGTAGATGTTGATGCAGTGGCAGGCTGAGCAGACGAGCCTTTTCTTTTAATCCAGTTGTTCATCCACAAGGCCTGCCTGTGATTTAAGAAATGTCTGCTTTGATGGAGGCAACTCCTACATTAGCCTTTTTTTTTAAGATTGTCAGGGCTGGTATTGTGTGTATGTTGCTCTCCTCCTCTCACCAACCAACCTTTCACACATCTATGGGGTAAAGGACCTCCCACAGATGTAACAGGTTTTGTGTGTTATAAAGTGAATAACAGTAACTGAGCTTTACGTGGAGCTGTCTTTACTGCCTCTATTCCAAGCCTTTCATATTGCCCAGTGTATTCTGGTTTGGGCATTTGGAAGTGCTTACAGCAGTAGGGGGAGGAAGACCAACTGGGCTGGCACAAGTCTGGAGTTTGAGTACAGGGCAGGTTTGAGGCCAGCGGTCACCAGGGGGGGTGGTGTCCTTCCTGCACAGATGTCACACTCTGCTGGGATAGAAGTTGTTGCATTGACTAGGTCAGAGGAAGAGTGTCCTACATCTTAGGGGAGTGAGGACTGGTCTTTGGACTCCTGGTCTGTCTTCACGAGACAAGCTTACAGAAATAAAGGCATAAAACCAGTGTAAGTGAAAAAAGCGATATAGGTATTTAATTCTCTTGTCAGGTCATTGAAATTTTACATAGCTGCGAACTGCTGCATTGGAAAGCTGTAAAAGAAAGTGTGGGTATGGTTGTATGACTGAAAGCATTGCACTGCAATAACCGGCGGAAGGGGGGGTCAGAAAAGCCAGCAGAGTGATACTTCTGGCCTGCAAATTGCTCCAGGTGCTAAGGGGCACCTGAAAGTCTGCAAATCCTGTCAAATAACCGGCGGAAGGGGGGGTCAGAAAAGCCAGCAGAGTGATACTTCTGGCCTGCAAATTGCTCCAGATCTGAAAGTCTGCAGATCCTGTCAAAACAATGCTGTAATAATAACAGCTTACAAAGGGCAGGACTTCGAAGCAAGTCAGCACGAGGGAACTCTAGAGGGTGTTGTTCCCTTGCTGCCTGGGTACTTCTTGAGTCTCAAAGCTGGTTATAAGCAAAGACTGAAAAGGTTTTAGTACCAAGAAGTGTTGCTTTGGAGGTATTATTATTAGGACTAAGTTCGCCCTGATTTATGCTTACAAGCTGCTGAAGTCAGACGAAAGTAACCTGTGACAACCACAGAAAGTAACGTGGCAGGAGCTGCAGCCTGGGCAATGACAGCTAAGAATGCCTGTTTTCCCCTCTTCATGATACTGGGTTTGCTTCAGCATCTTTTCTACCGTTGTTTCTGCCAAGGAAAAAAAAAAAGACAAGACACTGTGTCAGTGGAGGAAAAAAAATGCAAATGTCAAGACAGAAATTGGTTGTATCCATTTGTAGCGTGCCATACAGAGGTTACATTTATAGCTGTGCTTTATGAAGTTTAGGCCACAGGGAGAGACGCAAACAGAGTGATAGAGAGCACCATTTTATGCTGTATGTTACTCTGACAATAACACTCACATTTACAAACAAATTAGCTAAAAATGTCTGAAGGACATTCAGCTTTTACAAACTGTGCCTCATCTCCTGCTGATAGATTCCTTTGGGATGGGTATGGCATGCAAAATGATACACTGCCTTGGAGAATAAATTTATGAAGTTTAGCAATGTAGGTCACATTGCAGGAAAATCATAAATGTCTGAACATCACTCAATAGCCATTCAATCAACTGCTCAAAGCAAAATGGGAAACTGAACAGCGTGTAGCTGTCTCTGGTGAGAACTGGGGAAAGTCATGATGTAAAACCCTTTAGGTCTTCCATCCATATGTATTTCATTTTAATTCTATTTTTCTTGCCAGTTCAGAGTTATATTTCTGCATCCATATCAATAGTGACAACAAAACCAACGTGGTTTTGCTGTTACTACCATGAACTATAATAAGTGCATTCGGTGGCTCATGAAAGGTATGCTAAAAATTTGGGGAATCAGGAGAGATCAAATGGTTGAAACTTGGTATAAGTAGCCTAGTCATAAGGAACTAATTTCATTGTGAAATGATTTTTGTATGCTCCCATCCAGAAGGATTTATAACTTACGCTATTTGCTTCAGTCTTGTTGGATTTGGTTTGAAGGAATAAAGAAAAGACGACGTTTTAAAAGGGCGTTTCTAGATCTAGCACTGTCTAGAAATTGCTGAGAGCCCAAGATCCAGAGATTTAGAACTTTGCCAGAAATGTCGAGAGCCTTTCTGGAGACGTCTAGCACCTTTGTAGATATGGGGCCTTTCTAGATCTAGAGCTTTTTGGAGCTGGGCAGGGAGGGGCATCCATAGCTTCTGGAGCGTGTCTAGAGACTCATGAGATCTTTTTCCTGGGATGGTTTGGAAGCCTTTTAAAGCTTTTTCTCAGAGCCTACCTAGCACTTCTCCAGAGCCCTTCTGCAGCCCTTTCTAGCTCAGCAGGCTTTTCTAGATCCAGTGCCCTTATGGGCCCTTTCTGAATATAGAACTTTCCAGGGACCCCTTCTAGGGCCTCCTGCACATCCCTGTCCCCCACCCCTTTGTTTCTGTTGTTTTGCTTTGTAGTGCTTTCCTGAGCCCTTCTAGGTCTGGAGCCTTTCTATGCCTTTCTAGATCTAGAGCTCAGCTACTGAAAATCAAAAACTTTATTTAGCTATCTGATTAGGAACCTGTTGGAAACCTAATTTCAGGTGCACTTTTAAAATCTTTGTCTAGAGCCTTTTTGGGAGGCAAGAAAACCAAGTGCCTCTCCTTTTACATCCAGGTCGTATCCATCCCAGACTTGAGATACATTATTTAGTTGAGTGGTATTTCTTTAATTTTGCTTGAAAAAACATTAGTCCTAAACTTTATCCTTGTAAGCTTTTCTGGCACAGTCTGATAATGCATATCCAAATACGCATCACAGCAGTAACCGATGGCCTTAGCTGACATAAATTTAAAGCAGAGTGCCTGCTTACAGTCTCAGACTAGAATCAAACACTCTCCAGTGCGTTTTCTTGCAAGTATCTAATCAATGTAAATGCTCACATAGAAGGATTGCTGCATGGAATGCAGCTGTCTTGTTTGTTCCGCAAAATGCAAGATGCCTAATTTTTTTTATTAGCTATTTGAAGTCTAACAGCAGTATGTGTTTGCTTTCAATGCAGCATGACAGCTAGTTAGATTTTGCTCAGTTGAAATACCTATTGTGTAAATACTTGTTAAAAATTAGTTGCAGAAAATCATGTCGTGATAACAATTAATCTTGGTGCTAATTTCTGTAAAAGTAAGGACTCAAATTACTTCGTTGCTTTTTCTGCCTAGAATTTTTTATATCCATGTGAAAAAAAAATGCATAAAGATAAAAATCAAAATTTTCTGTAGTTGTTTTGCTTTAACTCTCTGCTACTAAGAATTAGTTCACTCTTACAATGGATTAAAAAAAGCTATTACTATTGAATTGTGTATCGTTGTAGGAATTTGCCATAGATGCCCTGCCATAAACATGAATTGCAGAATATCTATTTTTCCAGTCCTTCTTTCTTTCTCTTGCAGAAGTTGTGTTTGTGAGTTTAATGGTGTAACTCTTAAGGGAAAGCTTACATCACAGAAGTTAATTTGCATTTTCTTGTGAAAGCTGTGGAGTTAGCATTTGTTCTGATCGTTGCAGGAATGTGTTTTGCAACCCTGCTCCGGCTGAGGAGGCGGTTGTGGCTCCAACACACCCAACTGGCAACCTCCTGGCAGCAGCTCCTCATCCTTCGCTTCCCCCAGTCTCACTTTCTGCCCAGCCCTGGGGTCAGGGCAGCACTGCCCTGAGGAGCAGGGCTGTTGTGGGAGACGGTTTCCTGGGCACAAATCTGTAGGAAGTTTTAATTTCAATAGTTTAATTTAAATCTTAATTTTCAGTTTGACTCAGGATTCAGGGCAGAGTCAGAGTATTTGGGTGATATATTCCCAGTGGCTGGTGTTGCTCAAAGGCAGGGCTTTTGCTTTCTTTGCTTTTTTCAGTTTTGGAAATTTCATTTCTATTTCTCCTCCTCTCAGTTTTCAGGCCAGACGCTTTTATGAACCTCCATAGTTATTGGAAGCAAAAGACACCATAACGTACTAGCTCCAGCATCCACTGTTCTCAAACAGCTTTTAATTACTGTCTCAATTAAAGCTTTTCAAGATCTTCCTCCCACCTTTTCTGCATTGGCAGCACACTGCCTTTCTGTATCCAGAACTTCTGAGCCCAAAATGGAAAGATGAAGCCAAAACTAGTGACAGATTTATTAAGATTTATGCAACCTTACTTTTGTGCCGCTTTGTCTGACAAGTGCAGGACCGGGAAGCGCAAGTTAGAAAGTGAGGCAAAATGGAAACAGTCCTGTTGTTAGCTAGATTTCCACCTGGTCCCGCTCCCTCCTTTTGGCCATGCAAATTAACTGCAACAGCATGTTTGGAGGACATCTATTCCCACTCCAGCATTGGAGACATGTTTGGGTTAGATTCAAATTCATGGTCTATTTTGAGATATTTTAATTGAAGAGTCTAAGATTCTTCCTCTCAGAGGTACCAGCCAGCTCAAAATACTTTGTTAATTCTTTCTGAGCGTTTAACAAAGTATTTCATTCATAGCCTGTATAAACGATGGGTACCACATTTAAACAGACTTAAATGGCTTAGGAATGTAAGTCCCATTTATTTTCATAGTCAATGGGCTTATGTGATTGTGGATAATATTTCCTCTACTATTAAATAAAGACGGTGTGAAACTTGTCCCCATAGAAATCAACTTTTCCTATCGATTTAGTAGACCCAAGATTCCTCCTACGGTCTTTGAAGTTGTGAAGCAGAAAAAAAATCATAAAAAAGAAATGATGAAACAAGAAGAGAGCTGGAAAGCGACAGCATAGCGAATCTTGTGGCAAGTGAAGCGAAGACAAGCAGTGAAAACAGTTGCAGTGGT
>NW_009226915.1:0-35182 GCF_000690835.1 Fulmarus glacialis | reverse complement strand
CTGGGTCCCTCATCCGCTGGAAATAATTGACGACAAAGGCAGGTTGGCGGGGAGACAACCTGAGCCATGATGCCGGAGAACTGGTGGCCTCGGACCTTTGAGCCACAGCTGCTTTCCCAGCCCAGGGTAGAAAACAACGGTCATTAGGCTGTTTAACAAACTCATTTATTTGGGTTTTTCACTGGGGAACGATGAATGCAGAGACGGCAACATTTGTGAATTTTAGAGCAGGGACTGCCACAGCTGAACTGTATAATTCTGAATTTTATAATATGCAGTATCAGGAGCATGAGAAACAAAGGCTGCTCCGGCATGGGAGGAGGCTGTAATCCCACCATGGGGAAGGGTTCCCCGGTGTCAGACCGCAGGAGCTGAATTGTGTCTCTGTGTGCCATTAAGAAAGAAGCTAAGCTGCTGAGAGGAGCTGACAGTGTCAGTGTCAACAAAGGAAAGAGCCCAGAAGTGAGAGCAAACTGACAGAAAATGATGAAAAAATATCCGTGGTTGTCAACTGTGAGAAAATAGAGAGAAATACATGTAGTGAGACATCCTGTAAAAAGTTCAGGAAAGCAGAACTGGTCTCCTTCAGCCTTGTAAACTACACACTCACTCCTGATGTGCGAGTCCTTTCTCAGGGTCATATCTCTCGCAGAAGGAAGGAGAAAGAAGGGTTTGGGTAGGAAAGAGAGAAAAATGCTATTTGGAAGGACGTTGTGGTGAGTAAAAGGGTTTGGCTTGGAAACAACAGCTGAAGTGAGTATAAATAAGACGAGATGAAAAAATGAAGTTAGCAGCAAAAGAGAAATATGGAGGATGTTATGATCAGGTCTGCAAATGCGTATCGTAGAGCTGAATAAAGGCAAAGGTAGCATCAACAGAAGTACTTGAAGCTGAGCATTACAGATGGGAAGTAATCCGTCAGTCAGGACTATCAGAAAAATTTTGGCATGAATTTCGTGCTGCTAACATGAAATTGAATAAAAATATACAAGAAATGCATGGCAAGAAATCAAAGCAATGGTGAAGCCTTTTTAGGGATTTATGCAGCTTCTTTTAATCCATGATAAATGAAACTTATCCCAGTGAAATTCACCCCCGCAACCAAACAGTTAAGCTCTTGAAACCTGCATCTGCAGACAAGGATAAATTTTTCCCTCTTTACTTTTCTTACTTTGATATGAATTTGTTTGATCTGGTTTGTTTAAAATAGTACCAAAATGCCACAGCCGTAAAATGTCATGCAAAATGTGCAGAAAGTTTTAGGCACGTGGTCAAAACCAAAAGTGAAACACTATTCTTCACAAACTAACACTTAATTGTTAATGTGTTCGTGTGCGGGTGCATATGTTTAAGAAGTATATGAGCGCAGGCTCTCCTATCAGTGCTACTTTGCAAAAAACTCATTTATTTAGTTGTAAAGCTTTGCTGTGGGAAAAATATTTAAATATTTCAAAACCAGATAGGTAGGCAGATAGAGAGTTCTACAAGCACATGCATATTTTGCAAGAAAGAAACAAAGAAAAAAAATACCATTTGGGTCTGAGAGCTATTTAACTACCTAAGTGTAGATCTCCCAGTGAAAATTCATTTAAACTGAAGCCACCTTAGTGCACTTTGTGTTTTCCAGAACAATTGACGTGAAAAAATGTATTAGAAAGCCAGACCAGTAGGTGTTAATTTCACACTTCTCAAACCAGAGATTGATTATTAGATACAGCTGGAGCCTTTATCTTGACAGTTAAATGCTGAATTCCCAGAAAAGTTGACATGTTAATACTTATATGCAAAAGGTCTCATTGCTCAAGGGTTCACTTGTTTCGGCAGTGATTTTCATTGCATATACTCAGTCTCCAGTGAACCAAACCAGAATTGTTACCTGAAAATTTCAGTCTGTGAAGAATGTGAGGTACTGGCTGCTACTGAACAAACCTTGTCTGTTTGTTTATAATGGGATAATCGGCAATGCCATTTCTATACACTGCTCAAAAAAAGAACCCATCAAATATAAGAAAAAACACTTGCAATTGGCCCCATTTTGAATTATAAGAAAAATACACATAAATGGGAGAGGACTTTTTACAGGGGCTTATGAAGTACTGCTTCAAATTAAAAAGTGTATTAACTAATTTCATATTCTAATCCTAACTGAGGTTTTGTATGGAAAAACTTTTTAATAGGCACAGTCATATCTGATGAGAACTGAAGTGCTTCTCTGTAATATGTTTATTGGCTCTGAATGAAGCACAACTGATGGTTTGGTCACAGAAACCTGCCAGAGGGCAGCTTGCTTTAAAAGAAAAGAAACAACCGGTGACTTTTCAAGGTAACAGTGAACCTGAGGGTGCAGTTACACTTCAGCTTAAGCTGATTTAGGTGATTAGTTTTTAGCCAGCAAACTGTCCTGAACCTGCTCTCTGTAGGAGCACATAAACACTGGCTTTGCTGCTGGGGGCTGCACTGGGGGAAGGGACGGGGTGGGACTGCAGCAGCCCCAGCTTACACCGGTTTAAGAAGCCTTGAAGTCTCATTCTGACAAGAATGATGCAGATTTTTTCTAAATCTGTGAAATTCTTCTTCAGATTAGGAGTGCTCAGGGGTTTGTGTTTGTATGTATGTTTAATTTCAGTTGGCCTATTTCACCTTTTTTTCCCCTCCAGTTGCACCAGCATAAGCTTGCAGTGAGCAGCAGCTGGTTTTTGTGCTGCAGTCTCCAGACAGGTACATGCTAGCTTTAATATTTCACCTGGGATTAAACCATTAATACATCCATGACCATTTTAAACCCAGGAAGGAGAAGCTGTAGCCATACCTTCTGTGAGCTTTGCAGAGCAGAGAGCTAGGGAACGGTTCTGGTGTAGTAACAAAAATTGTTTAGGTGTTTCCAACTAAAATTTTACTCATTTTTGCCATAATGCAGCTAGATTTACAGATGTGATCAGTATGAAAGCAAATGCGCTTGCAGTTCACAGCTGTTAAGACTAAGCTTTAGGCACATTGCTGCAAGTGAAATGGACAGTTGCATAAAAGTTTATTCTATCTCAATAAACCAAATCAGCCTCAAATCAACCAGAGAAAAAGTTGTTTTGGCCCAAACCAGTCCCTGTTTATCTGCGAGGCACCAGGCATACCCGCACAGTGGGAGGAATTCAAATTACTCTCTGGGCAAAGGCAGTGTGGCTGGTCCACAAAGGAAACCCAGCGATTAAGTCACGGCAGGTACTATGCAGCATCATTATGGCAAAAATAATAGTTTCAGCCCAAAGTTTTCATCACTAATAATCTAGTTACAGTTAATCAAAAATTATTTTTACAGCAGAGCAATTTGTGAAGGAGGCCGTTAAAGTTGAAGGTGTCTGTTTCCCATTAAAAATAATCCATTTACTTCGATAGAGCAATCAAATGTTCTACATTAGAGGTACATTGCAAATATGTTTTTTTCCAAGTTTCCTCACGATAGCCTTGTAGAGATTTTTATGCTAACTAACGAGTTTTATTTGGTGTCCCAGTGAACTCTCAGTTGAAGCATGAGCTAACAGCAGTGTGTAAACCAGCCCTAGCACAGTGGGTGGAATCTGGGCAGTCTCACACACGCACAGAAATCAGCACCTTTATGGGAGGAATCTGTTTCCAACTGTTTCACCACATTTATCATCATTTGGAAGGACTCTACCAGCTGGTTCAGAAGAGATCCTGAACCCAACAGCATTAGTCTTAATGCCAGTTATTATGCTGTCTAGTAAAATGGACTGGGCACAAGGAGGAATTCGATTACTCCGTGAGCGTTCATAACTGTGTGGTGCACCACGTAACCACGCAGGGCGAGACACGGTAGCCGCAATGCCCTCACTTTATTAAAACATCAATTATCAAGCCAGCAATGTACTTCTGGAAATGAGATTATTCAGGAAATACTGATGCTTGAGAAAGGGAGAGACTTGGCCTCCAGCCTGGTTCCTGAGCTGACCCCAGGCGAGCAGGTGGCTTGTGATGGCCACACATTCCACCATATGTTATTCCTCAGTGCTGAGCATTGTATTAGCATCTGCAGTCTCTAAATTCATAGATCTTTTAATTAGCACAGCGGAAAAATGAGCAAAACCAGCAACAAAATCAGTAAGCGAAATAATAGAAGCTTCTGTGACATATAAAGCATATAAAACCATTACATTTTAGCCTGGTATTTGTTCTCTTCTGATGATTGAAATATTTAGTCCAGAAAAATTCCACTCAGATAAAAGCAGCCATCTCTTCACGAAGGATAACAAGCAAAGCATCCTGAGACAGACAAAAATAGGCTGTCTTGCAATCTCAGTGGCTCAGTTGTTCTCTGACCTTTCCATAGACAAGCTGCAGTCCAAATCCTCCACTGGCCATTAGCTGGCGCGAGGGACCAGTCTGCTCTGTTGCTGTTTCCCAATTCAGCGATCCTGCACTGCCTACGGAGCTTTCTCAACAGGCAGAATTTGAAGCTCTGGCCAGTACATGCTACAATCAGGAGGCTACATACTGGTTGTATTTCAGGTTGACAGGCTACCCCACCTTTAATTGGGAGCATGTTTAATTCCTCCAGATCCTGATGCAACAGGCATCAGATGAGTGTGGTCATTCTTCTAGCGTTTCCTCCAGCGTGGTTTGGAAACTTTGCTTGGTTGGGACTCTCGCCTGCATGGAAAAAGGCAAAAAGCTAATCTTAAATATGAAGAATTTACTTAATCCATGACTGAAATGCTGAATTCATAAAGCAAAATCATTATAAGTAATTACGGCTTGGCTATTGTATCATGTGAAGTGTGATATATTGGTGTATTATTATATTACAAAGAATTAACGAGCTTATATTTCTTATATAAGTCTCATTAACATTTCTTGTTTCGTAAATAAATTGTGGAAATGTGTCATACTCTTCTAGTATGTCGTTTTCCTTTGGTACTAACAGCCAATTAAAGTGTTAGGACATTGACAACCTCTAACTGTTTTCTACTCTGCCAGTGTTGACTGCAACCTTGAAACAATAACATTCAGGCATGGAAAATTTTCTGGCTGATGTTGCATGACATGAAGTGTGTGTTTTTATTTGCATGACTGCATAGGTGTAATAAAATTCCCACCTTAATGGACTTGTGCAAATACCTCTCAGAGGGTGCTAAATTACTTTTCAAATCAAGTTTTGTTCCACATTGGACCTGGACCTCAGAAAAGCGTATGCTTGTTGGCTTCTTCTGCCAAACCCAATTAAAGGTACCTCCTAGAGAAGCAGTTTTGGGTGAATCCACCGAGTGCCTTGACGACGTGGTGATCAGAGATGGTTGAATGAAACTGCCTTACTGTCTTAATCATTCTTTTTTTCTTTTTTTTCCCCTGCCTTCCCCTTAATATTTTTTTTCCAGGTGCGGTTAGAGTGGCCAACAGACCTCACAGTGAACCCTCTAGACAATTCACTCTACGTCCTGGACAACAACATTGTCCTGCAGATCTCTGAGAATAGGCGTGTGCGAATTATTGCAGGGCGCCCCATCCACTGCCAGGTGCCAGGCATCGACCACTTCATCGTCAGCAAGGTGGCCATCCATTCAACCCTGGAGTCAGCCAGGGCCATCGCTGTATCTCACAGCGGGATACTCTACATTGCAGAGACAGATGAAAGAAAGATCAACCGTATACAACAGGTCACAACCAACGGTGAGATCTCTATAATCGCTGGAGCCCCGTCAGATTGTGACTGCAAGATTGATCCTAATTGTGACTGTTTTTCAGGTAAGGCGATGCTAGTTATTTCCTGTCTCTTACCTGTTGATATCCCCTGGCACAGCTGCAGATTAGCGAAGTGACAAGGGGAAGGAGAGATGAGCAATGATTCAGTTTCCTTGGAAAGCCGAAAACCTTATCAGCAGCTCTTTGTGTATTTAATCCATTGGATGTAGAGATGTGAGTCTTCCAGTTGGCACTGGAGGAACCTCAGGGTGGTCTTAGCTTTTCCTCTTTTGAAACAGAGATTACACACCGTTCAAAATTAGCTCCCAGTCTGTCAGCTATGTTTGCCCATGTTGAAGATGGTACCGGCCCCAGTGAGATTGCACCTAAATGTTACTGGATCAGGCAGCCCTTCTCACCAAGAAGAGTACCAAAGTGTTTCACATCCAGTGAAAAACACTAGCTTATGCCTTCTCATGACTTGCATCACACTGCACAACCAGCAAAATGATGCAAACACATAATGTTCAGAATTTCTTCTTTGTGTGTTTTAAACTGGAACAGCCAGTGCCAGGCCCACACTGCACCACTGGACATTCTCAGCAACACAACTCCTCTCCCCTGCATGCACCAAAACAAATTGTGGCTTTTTTTTTTCATAAAAACATATTTCATAATGGGACAAAGGACAGCATTCCCATATACAGAGGTGTGCAGTATGTTGTCATCTTGTCATCTGTAAGAACCACTGTGTTCAGCTCCATAATATCATCATAATTCTTAAGCCTCTCATTTCAAGTAAAAGGTTAATTACTGACAAGAAAACATTAAGTATGTCAAGAATGGAGAGAAAAAAATGTAAATGGTCTTCCAGAGAAGGTGGGTTGCTGACCCAGCGTTGTAATGATAATCAAAGCTTCATGCGCATTGCCAAGTGCTGCCCGCTTCAGTTACCGCTGTGGTAGACCAGTGCTGAAAACAATCCTGTTCAGGGTTCCTGTTGAGGGAAACTGCCCTCAGTGCTGAAAAATTAAAAACTGTGGCAAATCTAACGACTGTGCCAGTGCTGGGTTGGTGAAAGGCAGGGTCAGAAGACCAGCTAATTTGTCCATCTCCGAGGAAGCACAGGGTATGCTCGAAATCTCCACCGAATTTCATTTCTCAGTTAGGAGAAGGGGAGCAATACAAGTGGTAATGTATTTTTCTCCAAGAGTGAGGTTTAATATGCTTTCTTGCTAGTTACAGAAAATCCTGCTTGTGTAAAGTTATTTTGATATGCATATACAGCCCATGATAATGCAAATATTCTCCTCAAACCTTGAAATACACAAACCAAGTAAATTATCAAGTGATACTGGAAGGATCTGGTTTCTCAAGGCCCTTTTTCACTGTTATTCTTGTTTTGTTCTCCTGTAGTGTTGAGTTTTTAATAAGTATAAACTAATCTTTTCTTCAGTGTCATTTTAGCTGAATTACTGGGTTTTATTTTCTCTTTGTTTTATTTATAACACATTCTACTTTAACTACATGCCAACAAACAAATAGTAGGGAATGAAACTTCATTTTTTTTTTCTTTCACAATTTTGCTATTAATGCTTTCCTGAGCAGCAGGGTTTTGGCCTTAGCAAAAATGGTGTAAATTAGATAATTTATATTCTTGCTTGTCTTCACTGAGACTGATTTAGAATTGCACCAACCTTAGATAATATGGATTTAATTAGTTGGAAGAAGATACTGTTTTATTGACCTGTAAATGATACTGAGGAGAAGCAGTGTGTCGGGCTATGGGGATCAGCTTAAATATGGACATTACAGATTACTAAAATTACCATTTCTCCTCCAGGTGATGGTGGATATGCCAAAGATGCAAAGCTGAAAGCACCTTCTTCTCTAGCAGTCTCTCCTGATGACACACTGTACATAGCAGACCTTGGCAATGTTCGCATCCGTGCAGTCAGCCGAAACAAGGCTCACCTCAGTGACACGAATATGTATGAGATTGCGTCGCCAGCAGACCAAGAACTGTATCAGTTTACCATCAACGGCACCCACCTGCACACGCTGAACCTCATCACGAGGGACTACATTTACAATTTCACCTACAGCGGGGAAGGGGATATTGGCACCATCACCAGCAGCAACGGGAATTCGGTTCACATCCGCAGAGACACGAGTGGGCTGCCCCTGTGGGTCGTGGTGCCGGGGGGCCAGGTGTACTGGCTAACAATAAGCAGCAATGGGGTTCTGAAAAGAGTTTATGCCCAAGGCTACAACCTGGCTCTGATGACATATCCTGGAAACACGGGGCTTCTGGCAACCAAAAGCGATGAAAATGGATGGACAACTGTGTATGAGTAAGTCCATGACATTAAATGCCTGGTGTAAGAAACCCTATTTTAAATGAACATTGAAATCTTTTTAGTTGGTTCTAGTAATTTAAAAAGCTACTCTGCTACTAACACTGCATGAGAAAGGACACGTAGTGCTGTTGCACTACAATTAAACCCTACCATTTCTTAAGTGACAAAGCCTGTCATATGTAAAAGCTATGTACGTAGTGCCCATTAAGCGTAGCAGAAACTGCCTGAAATCATACTTCATTTGCACTTTATTATTGTGAATCTGTTTCTCTAAATGAAAATATGATTGTGGAATTTTTTGTAACTAAAGAAGTAGAGGCAAGTCGTGATATGAATCAGGAATTTGCAAAATTCCTGAGGAAGGCAAAAAGGGGAAGATTAGCATATGCATTGGAGAAGGGAGTGTTGCAAAGGAAATTGAGAATTTCAGTGGAAGGAATATTCAAAGACGAGAGTGGACTTGTGTCTGTCAGCAGGGGAAGAGGATATATAATAACAAAAGGATATGTAACAGCAAAAGGCTATATGTAAGGGGAGTAGGAATGGCCTCGTAAGCAAGACTTTCAGGAGACCTTTGATGGGACTTTTAAAGAGCAAGACAAGACAGTTAAAGACGCAGTCAGAACATCCCAATCTGGTCCCAGAGAGAGAACAACCCAAGAGAAAGTTCGTTTTTGATTTATAAAGAGGTGCGATGTATCAGGATTTCTCGTTATTTATAATTAATTGTCATAATCCCGGTTTGAGGATCATAGAATCATAGAATCATTAAGGTTGGAAAAGACCTCTAAGATCATCAAGTCCAACCGTTAACCCAACACCACCATGCCCACTAAACCAGGTCCCTAAGCGCCTCATCTACACATCTTTTAAATACCTCCAGGGATGGGGACTCCACCACTTCCCTGGGCAGCCTGTTCCAAGGCCTGACCACTCTTTCAGTAAAGAAGTTTTTCCTAATGTCCAGTCTAAACCTCCCTTGGCGCAACTTGAGGCCATTTCCTCTCATCCTATCGCTAGTTACTTGGGAGAAGAGACCATCCCCCACCTCGCTACAACCTCCTTTCAGGGAGTTGTAGAGCGCGATGAGGTCTCCCCTCAGCCTCCTCTTCTCCAGGCTAAACAGCCCCAGTTCCCTCAGCCGCTCCTCATCAGACTTGTGCTCCAGACCCTTCACCAGCTTTGTTGCCCTTCTCTGGACACGCTCCAGCACCTCGATGTCCTTCTTGTAGTGAGGGGCCCAAAACTGAACCCAGGATTCGAGGTGCGGCCTCACCAGGGCCGAGTACAGGGGCACGATCACCTCCCTGCTCCTGCTGGCCACACTATTTCTGATACAGGCCAGGATGCCGTTGGCCTTCTTGGCCACCTGGGCACACTGCCGGCTCATGTTCAGCCGGCTGTCAACCAGCACCCCCAGGTCCTTTCCCTGAATGTGACAAGTGATGCATGGAAATCATATGTTAACATTGCAGTATTAGTTCAGAGTCTTCAAGGAGGATAATAATGCCTGCTTTCTGTGGAGCGTAGGAGTTCACAGTCAAAAACGACAATAAAAAGCCATCCAGGTGAGATATGAACAGAAAACACATTGAGGAGAATTCAGTTACTGCTAAGTCACCTGGAGAGGTAGTTGAGTCACCATCGTTACAGGTTTTTAGAATTGTATTTTCTTAAAATGGAAGTAGGATAAAAGCAGAGAAAACTGCTGCCTAGCGCGTGGGATTTTTTATTCAAGGGGATGTTTTTCCATCCTGCCCTCTATTATTCTGCCAAAGACTAAATTGATAGGGTGGACATAATTATAAACCATTAGAGAGGGCCATTTTTGACAATACATGGGAAAGCAAAACCATACAGGGCCTTCCTGGTTCAGTTCTCATTATCAGGCATCTATTGATACAAATTTATCTTGCAACAAGCTCACTGTTGTCCTGGTGCTGTTTAAACACCTTTCATAAGCAGAACTGACTTAAAATATATGCTTCTTTGTAATAATTTCAACACTGAGAGTGATCCATTTAAATCCCGACTTAAGCATGGCGTCAATCCAGACCATGGACGAATGACACTTTCAAAAAGCTTTTACAGTAGCTCCAAGTCATGCCTATTACTTCTTAAAATGCTGAACACCATGCGTTGTTGCAGAGCCTTGATTGTTAGAGCATGTTAGAGCAGATTATTTTTAGTCGTGTGCTTCTCAATCTCGGTGTTCTTCCTCTGTCCCATTGACATCGAGTGTAAACCATTTCACACAATTATTGCTTGTTATTGGCAGGTTGTTTGTTAAAGTATGACTCAAGCATTTTAAGATCTTTTAAAGGACTTCACCTGCTTGCAAGTGCCTCCCATTGTATGTAATACAGATTTCTGCACAAAGAGATACCTGTGCCTTGAAAGGATTGATATGATGTGTATGATTAATGCAACGAAATTTTGCGGAATTAAACAGTTTTTCATACTTTCATAGCTTTAACTGCAGGCTGGGTAACACTGCCCTCACTGATGCTTCGAGTTGTCCAGGCTTTGCACAACCGTGCACTTCTGCCAGACTAGATCAGTCAGGAGAAATTAACAGAATTACAGTTGTTAGCATTACAAAAACAACAGCAGAATTAAATAGGGAAGTCATGTCATTAATATTTATGTTCAGTCCAATATTTTAAGTCATCTTCATAATATATTACAAATTTCTGAATGGCTGATACGCAGAACATCACCCAGTCTGCTGCAGTCAGAGGGGCAGTTGACTATAATCAGCGCTGTGCTGAGTAGATGTGCTTTCAGGAGATGCTGCTCACCTTCTGCCATAAATAGGTCATGCGGCGTGATGGTCCTTAGTTATCCTGTAACCAGACATTATTTTCCAGACAGGTCACATTCTGAACTGATACCCGATTCCAGTTTGAAAATTTTTTTGAAGGGGTTACTTATGTGTGAATTGCTTCCGAGTCCTATATGAACATAGTATTGAAGCTAAGAGAATTATCATATAAGCAACTTTCAAATAGCTTGGAATCATCTTCTCTGCTTAAGCTAGATTTGCATTCACATCCAAAAGTTCAACCCATGGCACTGTCAAGCTGAAATAGGGATGAGTTTGTTTAACAACACGTATCACACATACTTGGGAATATGAGCAAAGATAATGAACTGTTCAGAACATCTACCTATATGTCAGATTCACTCACAGAGGGAAATTATTAAGAGGTAGAAAACCACCTACAAAAGTACTTGTCATCCATCTACTCTAATCTGATGGAATGGAAGTACTGAAAGAGCTCTTGCATAAAATTATAGCTAATGTACAATTTTCAGTCATCTAGATTTTTTTAATATTGTATCATTAAAGCTGTAAAAGGGGAGGGAGAGCACTGGGCCTCTATTAAATCAAGGACAAGAAAACACCTGCAAGAAACAACTCTCTGAAAAAATTAATTAGACCGCTTTCCCTTTGAAATTATATAACTCTTAACTGTGCTACACATAGAAATGCAAATGGATTGTGAAGCTGTATCCCCAAGTGTGCATTTCAAATATTGGTGAGCACTTCCTCATGTGAGTACTGAAATCAATGCAATTATTTGCATGATTAAATGGTCACTGACATGATTAACAGTGGCATAACTGGGCCCAAATTAACATCAAGAAATATGTCATGATTCTGCCCCTATTAGTATGTGTAGGATACTGCTCTGCCAGAATTGAGTCCCGGTGTGCTACTATTCATCATGTGAAAGATGGCAGAACCTGTCCTCGGAGGGTTGGGTTTCTTGGAGCAATCTGGAATAAAAAAACCCCTTTAGATGGTCATGCTGTGGAATTGTTATCGAGACACTAATCTGCATGTTCTCCTTGAAGTCAGTGGGACCATCTACATGAGTGAGAGTCCATTGGCATGTGCTCTAGTCTCATTATAATTCAGTACCGTATCTGGCCAGCCATCCGGTAACAGTTTATCCCATTTTCAGCTACACAGGGAGTTTTGTATCTCATCATCAGCACTATCAGCAGCAAAACTGGATCCTTAGTGAAGATGGATCCCGAGTCTTGCGCACAAGTACATTCCAATAAACTGGCTGCATTTACGCCATAAAAATGCATGATTTGGGGATTTTTCTATGGTATGGTAGAAAATCCAAATAACTTAGCAAGCTGTCATACTTGTTTGATCAAGCAGTAAATGAAATATAACTGCCCAATGTTCATGGAGTTTTCTAATGATGAAAAGTAGTGATCTGAGTCAATTTTAATCGCTGGGAGTGGCACCCAGTCAGTTTGCACAGAACCGGTGTAAGAGTGGAATGTAAATAAGTCGCATGATGTATGTCAGGGTAGTAGGAGGTGAAAGAGAGAGAAATTATATTGTATTTAACATTTGATTAATTTATTTGTCAAAAAACACAAGATGGTCACCAGTTCATTCTCCAGTGTTTCATCTGAAATGAACAGCTGCTCTATTTTTCTTTCTTATATTGGGGGGAAGAGAAAAATTACTGATTTTTTTCACCAGCAGTTCTTGTGGCAGAAAGATTTTGTCTGGCTAATTAGGGGGAAATAAAGATCCTAAGGAAATGATGCCAGCACATTAAAGTGAAGGACATAGCCAGATCGTCTGCTGATGTGAATTGGAAGAGCTCCATCGGAGGCAGCAGAGCTTTGCCGGTTGATACACCAGCTGAGGATATGTTTTGTGAACGAGCGGAGACAGTTAATAAAACATGAAAACTTAATTATGCTTTCCTACCTGCACAACTAGGCTTCTATTTTATGAACATGAGTTGGTTTTACTCATGCAAATACAACTGCAGTATCAGTGAGGTGTCTTGGATGAATAAAAATTTGTTAGCATCAATAAGGTTTTTAAGATGGAAGGCATTAATATGAAACAATATCAAACCCCAAGCAATGTTGTGCATTGTTTTCCATGTGAACCATCAGAAAGAACAAATAGATCTGTAGAACTAAAAAGACCTGTTAGAAACACTGCTCCAGAGCTTTTGAATTAATTATTGACTTTTTCATAACATGGCCCAATTCACATAAAGTACCTTAAATGAAAAGAATTTCTTTAGCACTGATGAAATTTAGGTGAACTGAAATGTGGTGCTCTAGATTCTGGTGTTGTTACTTTTTTTTTTGCTGATTCGAGTAGGCCCCTGGGAAACGTAACACAAGAGTAAAAACCATGTAGGCAACTTAATTGCTGCAGATTTCAATCTAATTTTATCGCTATTGTTACGCTTCAGGTCTCCTTTTTAAATTCACCATTCATATTATGTACTTCACACATCAGTAACAAAAGGCAGGTTTTGAATGTTGCAGAATCTAAGAATTGGTTTTATTTAAACTTACTGGTAAGAAAACGCCTTTTTGGGGGTGAGTTTGTTGCCTGAAGGCCGAGTGACCTCCAGCGGCCGCCCTCCCATATCACATCCCAGCGGGTTAAACCCCGACCCTCTGTGCGCAGCGCTGAAACCTCTGGCAGAAGCTGAATGATGTAGGTAGCATCTCATACTGTTCCCAGCTGCGTTGTATCCAGCACCACTGAAAAAGAGTCCAAGCAGGAATTTGGATTAGGGAATGAATGCATTTTGAGTGAATAAATGGACCAATTCTTACCTTTTTACTTATTGCGCAGTGCTGACAATGCTTCTTACTTTTTTCCCTTTTTTTTTTCTTTTAGGAGTATCTACAAGACAATAGTGATGTATTTTCATAGCTCTTTAACATCATGTCTTGCAGGTATGACTCCGATGGCCATCTGACCAACGCGACCTTCCCGACCGGGGAGGTCAGCAGTTTCCACAGTGATGTTGAAAAACTGACGCGAGTGGAACTTGATACTTCAAACAGAGAGAATGTGATCACAGCCACAAACTTCTCAGCTACCTCTACAATATATACTTTAAAACAAGGTAATTAAAGCATTTCTGTTATTTCTTCCCTAATCATTACGTTTCAAACCCTAGACATTATTGCATTCTTAACTGTTTGCCAAAAAAAGACATTAGAATTGTTTCTTCCTTGCTTCAGTACAAATAGCTAGATACCACTTATAATTCTCCTGGGGTACCAATTAGAAACAAACCACAAGTGAATTCTTCTCCTCTTAGAAGAGTCCCATGGATAGATTCTAGTTATTGAAATCTCTGATGTCTCTAGGCATAGAGAGAGATGACCCCATAGCACGTAAATGTGCTACTTTCTACTTCAGTATCTGGAGGACTTCGACTGACCTATAATACACTGAGTTTTGTTGTTCTGAGGAATACTGCCCAGAAGAATGACATGCTCCACTGACGTTTTAGCACTGAAACGCCTTGTTTGCCAATGCTGTGAATTCTTTCTGGTAGTGCTGTGTCCCGGTGACAGTGCTTGTAAGGAGAAAAGCATGACCCACCTCTGCTGGTGACTGCCTTGGGGGTGGGATTTTGACTCAATCCCTGTAGATACCACAGTATTTCCCTGGCAATATCATATCTTGAGAAGAAGAATTTATTCTCTGCCTAATGGAAGTGCCCCAGCGTCCTCCTCCAGATTTTGCAGATTCATCACCAAAGTTCTGGGTTTATGTAGTTTAATCGATCCGGGATTTTTTCTCCTTGTTGATTTTTTTGTTGTCAGTGGATTGTTCAGGCTTTGAGAGAGCAGGTGCTGGGAAATAGCTCTCTGATTTCCTTCCAGGTCTGCTATAGAAAAGCTTTGTAACTCTGAGCAAATCACAGGACTTTTCTTCCTCTCAGCTTTTGATCTATACGAAAAAAATAGGAAGAACTCACCTCACAAGATACTCACTCATTCCTCTTCACTATTGCATTGCAAAGACAGCACTGAATAAGTGGAAATAATTATATTATATTGTTGTGTCACCTGTTAGGCTTTGTTCAAGTGACCCCATCTGCTTTCTGCATCATTTACTGACTGCCTGATTGTATGTCTGTCTTTAAATCTGAAACTCCTTAAAGTTGGTATGTTACAAAATTCCGTCTCAGGAAAATGCTAGCACACTATGGGCAGTGCCAGAAACGGACAGTTATTATTATACCTATCGTATTTATGAATTCATATAATTTGCAGGTTTCCACGTCTCTGTGAAACTATCACAAAGCACCCTGTGAACAACCAGTCAGACATGGTATCCTTACATCTGAGTCACAAAGTCCCTTTTAATGTAATGCCTATTATCTTCACTTTCTGACATACCCAACTACTTTCCACATGCTCACATCTCAAGAGCTGGACCAGTTACTTCCGTGTGGCCCAGCTTGAAAAAAAGGATGCTTTTCATAGTCCCTAGCTGGTATGAATTCAATTGCATTTAAGGGTGACACTTTCGCGTTGTCTCTTTGCACTAAACACTCAGGCTCGTGATGGAGTTGCCCCCTGGCAGCTGAGCCACAGTGACCTCCCGCGTGCATGTCCCTCGCCTGACCAAATGCAAGGTGATGTGGCATGGCTCTGCCTGCAGTGGAGGAATTACAGCGCCCAGGCAAGAGAAAGGGAGCGGTGCAGTGGCTGTATGCCTTTCCATCCTTTCAGTGGAGACCTGCTCTGGACCCTCCGGGTGCTTCTGGCAGTTTTGGGGAGGGGGAGGAGGCTGTGCTAGGTCATCCCAGCTGCCCCCAACAGCCCTCAGCGGCACAGTCCTGAGCCTCTGGAGCTGCTCGCTGTGTCACCATTGCTGACCCATTCATTTTTTTGCCAACAACCACTTCCCAGTGGGTCTCTTGGACCAGCTCGTGGCTGACCGTCACTGTGCCTCTACCCCAGGGTCCTGCTGCTAATGGGGAAGAGGAGGAGGTTTTAGTACGGTGACACAGGGAAGAGGGACAGAATGGGAGACTGGCCATCATCCTAGACATTTTGCAAACAGCTTTCATGCTTGACTTCAGATACTCACTGCAGTCGTTCAAGCAGTACACTATCCTGTTAACAGATCCCAACGCGCTAAAATCATGAGAATATCGGTGGTCAAAAGCCAGCCCATGGGTTTACATACTTCTAAGCTGAAAGCAATCCTGCTGCAGGAAACCTTCACAATGGAAATGATCAGGCCAAATGTAATAAAAAGCTCTTTAGACATGGGAAGGCCTGGAGGTTGCAGGTTGCAAAAATCACGCTGCAGTTGGTGTATGTGCAGCTG
The DNA here is from genome assembly GCF_000690835.1 of Fulmarus glacialis. Taxonomy (NCBI): domain Eukaryota; kingdom Metazoa; phylum Chordata; class Aves; order Procellariiformes; family Procellariidae; genus Fulmarus; species Fulmarus glacialis. Next base: position 18,985 of record NW_009226915.1, on the reverse strand, counting down.
TCTGTACCCGAGGGACAAACAAAGCCCTCTTGCACCTAACTTTTGCTTCGTAAATCCAGAGATCTGAACTTTTCTCTGTTCCCTGATTTTGGTTGTTGTTTTTTGACAGATAACACGCAGAATATCTACCGGGTCAGCCCAGATGGGTCTCTAAGAGTCACCTTTGCCAGTGGAATGGAAATCACGCTTAACACGGAGCCTCATATTCTAGCAGGGGTTGTCAGCCCCACTTTAGGGAAGTGCAATATCTCCCTTCCTGGAGAGCATAACTCAAATCTCATTGAATGGAGGCAAAGGAGGGAGCAGACCAAAGGCAATATCTCCACGTTTGAGAGAAGGCTAAGGGTAAGGCTTCCTCTTGTGTAAAGTGTAGTGTTCCCTTTGAAAGCTATTGAACTAAAATCATGTTGAAATGTTCTACTTTGTAAGAAGAGCAATGGAAATTTTGTATCAACGGTGGGCCCCAGCCATGAATTTCAAAACCAAACTCCTCCAACAGTCGCAGGGATGTTTGATCTCTGTTTGATTTTGGTTGTGAGACTTGACAAGACATAATTACTTTTTTTCTTCCTCTTCTTTTTCAACCAAGAACTTAATTATGGCTTTGGAAGAAGCTGCGAGCAAAGGACAATGCGTAGTTACTCTGGCACAGCAGCAGAGTTGGAGCCACATTCTGCTTCTCTCAGATCTATCGACCCTCTTTCATCTGGGGGAAATAACAAGTGCCGGCCTCTGCCTGGGGCAGAGGGTCTCACAGGGCACTTGGGTGTCCCGGCCAGTGCGTTTCCTGCAAGCCAGAGGGATGTACAGCCTCCCTGTGTATCTGGACAGGCTGTGTATTCTGCCCTCTACCACACGCTCTCAAGCCCCCTCACTCCCTCTGGCTGGGTTACACTATGGCTCTAATAAATAACTACTTTAACGTTGCATCCATGGTTTAATTTTATCTGTGAGGAGAACTCACAGATTACAATGACAGATGGTCAACAGTCAGCATTTAATTAGCTAACACTAAGGCTCAAAGAGACTGCTACCTTGCAGAACCATTTTTTTTTACGGAATCAGTTCTGGTTTTCACATGAATACTCCTTAAAACGCCTGTACCAGTAGTACGACTGGGAATTTTGGCTTTAAAAATATTGCATTATTAACTACAACCTTTCTGTATAGGTGTTATCTCTGAAGGTACATCTGTTAGCTCTGAAAATACAGAGATGGTTATTAAAATCTCTGGATTGTCTTTTGGTTATGAGATACTATATCTTTTTTAAAAGTCTATCTTCTGTTTGGTTTTCAACTGCTCTGATCAATCAAAAACGGAAGACTTGGATGATCTGGCCGGACTGGCCACTGCGTGTGAAACACCTGTTTGAAAGGACATCTTTCAGATTTGACGGTCACAGTTACTTTATTAGGATCTTACAAGTGGGGAAAAGCTTCATTTAGTTTTTCTTGCCCGTCTTCTGACTGCCTCCTCTCTAGCATAGTGTGAGTCCTCACAGCCCTGTCTGGGGAGGCAGCTGAACTTATTACAGTGACAAATGTGTGTTAAGATGGCAGGATCCAAACTATGACCTCCATGGCTCACGTTACCTAATCAATTGACTTTTGTGTGATTTTGTGCTTAAATAACTGCATGGCACATTTTTCTTTAAGGATCTTATGTAGTAAAATCTTAAACGGAAAGGATGTAGTCAGTCATCTATTCTGCTTACATTGCCAGGGCCAAGTTGTTCATGACAGTTATATTTAATGTAAGTACTTCATCCTGCACAGTTTTCCTATTATGCCGTTTATATTTTCTATTGTTGAAATTGATTGCAGGTTCTTTTAACTCGTTTTCACTTGCTTCTGCACGATCCTTAATATTGCCTGCCAAAAAAGGGAGGAAATTCACAAATTGGTCAGGATTAAATGGATTCTGGCTGGAGGCATAAAATGTTCATTGAAATACTGCAACACTGAAGCTATCCAGAGCTCAGCTGATTGACCTGCCTCTGGATCAGTCTGTTGGTGCATAGAACCACTCGTGTACTCCTCCTTCTCCTCCTCACCTTCATCCAGTGAGAGGATGGAAGGGGAAGGTGAAGTGTAAGAACGATTTTGATGTGCTGCTGTCTTATATTCTCTGTCCTTCCAAAAGCATCCACTAGCGTCACAGCAGTTGATCATTGTGTTGTTATTTCTGTAAATGGTGTCTTTTTATACCTACCCAAGATCAAGGGGGCTTATGGATTGTCCCTGTCTACTCAGAAGGACAAGGCAGCTGCCTGTATTACAATGTTTTCCCCTCCCTTGACTGTACTGCACTCTAGGACCATCTGTTTGAGGGCTGTCAGGGCAAGGCTGGAGGGAACCTGTTGGGACAACACATTAAATGAGGATTTGGTAGTGGAAAGGAGGAGAAATATTCTCCGCATAGGATACACCATGTAAATAGACACAAGAGAAAAGGACAAATGGACTATCGAGGCTGTTACTGCCAATGAGGAGGACTTTGGAGGATAGGTGAGATAAATGGGTCCTGGAGTTCAGTTCACTGAGAAGTTTGCATGGGAAGGTGATGGAGTGGGGAGTCAGCAGAGGTGGAAGGAGCTGGAACAGTGCAGCTGGCGAGGAGGGCAAAGGAGCGGCAGAATTTACCCAGAGACAGCTATCTTTCCTTGGTGATTAAAGGAAATATGCAGGACAGCAGGAGCAAAAATACCATCATTTAGTGTGTTTGAAGCAGTACCCCAAATAATGAAAGGGATTTAGGGCTTACTGTTGACAGGTCCTTGAGTACTGCTGGGAAAAAAAATGTAGCATCATTAGAAGCCCTTATGCTGGATGAAGTTCTGGTGAGACGTTCTGAAAACTTCTGGTGAGTTATATTTTAAACAGAAAGTTTTTAAACACTTAATATGCCATGACTGGCATAATAGGAAGTGTGTTAGAAAGCTTGCAATGTAGGGCAGAAAGAACTATGCTGAACTTTGAAAATATATGTAAAGCAAAGCTCTGGGGATTGGACCAGTTCTCAATGGAAATGAACAGACTTGCAGGAGCTCTCAGTTAAAGAAAAAAACCAGCACAATGGAAGAGTTTTCTGAGGGAAAAAAAAAAAGCATAGAAATGAAGTTTGAAGGTATTACTTAGAGATCAGTCCTGATACCATCATTGAAACGAACGGCTTTGAGTGCCAAGAGGTATAAATTAGAAGGCAGGTAAAGGATGACCTAGTTGAGAAGAAGAAAGCTTTGCCTTCTCTGCCTGGTCCTAACATTTTTAATTCTTAATAGCAATTAGCAACCATCTTGAAAGCATGTCACATTAGTATTATTTCCAGTTTTGGAAGGAGGCCACTGTTAGCACATTCTGAATACTGCTGTAATGTTGTGTTTTAAAAAGTGGGATTTTTGCATGGTGCGAATTCCCTGCTCTAGAAATAGAGCAGAAGTGAGTAAGTTAACTGAAATGCTAGAACAGGCTTCTAACTTTATCTCAGTGTCTAAATCAATGTGGAAAACAGGAATTAATCACAGGTTTCCTTTAAGTGCAGAACTGCCTGCCCTGGCGCTTCCTGAAAGTATATAAAAGAGTCTGTAGGCATGTACGCATTTTATATTAATAATAAATCTATGTAAAATCAGGCATTTTAACATCAATCTTAATCTAGCAAGACTTCTTTTTTATCAATTGAACTGCTATTTTAATTGACTTCTAAAAATGAAGCAAAGGCTGTTGTTAAAACCAATGAGCATGATGCATAGTAATATACCGATTAGAATGCAGCTCTGTTCCCTCCTGCCTTTTGCATAACTTAGAGGAACTTGGCATTGGATGCAGTCCAGGTTTTATAACTGAGTATCTACGAAATTGAAAATTGAATGCTTGGCCAGTCTTACTTATTTTTGCTTTTTTTTCTCCTTTTAATAACAAAAAAGGGAGTAACTCACTGGCCTCAGTTCAAAAGTCCTGCAGATACAGGCTTTGACAGCTATGTTTATTATTGCATTTAGCAAATGATCTCCCTTTATTTACCAGCCTTACAGCAAGTTCTCATGGTACGACCAAATCCTCTGCCAGTGTGTATCAGTTTACGTTGACTCAAATCAAAACACAGGCAAGGAAATTATACAATCATCTCATCTGATTTACACATTGTAGGCAGTTTAGGTTTGAGAATGAAAGTCAAGAGAAGTGCACATTTATGCAATTATTTACACTGCAAAATTTCTAGCTATAAAACTAATGGAAGTACAGTCAAGAAATGTTTAAAAATATATAATGAATATATCTTTTTAGGCACTGTTAACATTATTACTGAAGTCAGCTGAATTTTCTCCCTATTTTCATCAGCTGAAATTCTGACCTGACATTGCTTTCAGAAACCAGTTGTCCCTGGCTTGTAACAGAACACGTGAGCTCCAGCCTCTCACAGGGGCTCCTTACTGCGTTGTATGTACGTTGGAGGAGTTGTCTTTAAGAAGCCACTGGGATTTGAAATCAGCTTTTCCGTGACAACGTTGAAATGAGGCCTGCTACCCATGTATCGTCCTGTCTTGCCTTGAGAAGGGTGTTAAATTTAACTTAAATCTAATATAGGAAAGTAAATAAATGAGACATAAAATGTGAAATATAAGGGAAGTAATGGCATCCACCTAAACCTTATTTTAACTCTGTGAGCTTTCAAATACTGCTGCTCTCCACTTCGCTGCTAATTCTGCTTCTGTTTGGTTTTCAGTCTTATTTCTTGTATCGTCCCTGAAATTTAGATTGCAAGCAATTTGTACTCAAGACTTTCCTTTCTCCTAACTGCATTCTACAATAATAATAATAGCAATAAGAACATTAAATGTGTACATAGACAGTAAATGAATATGGGCCAGGGTATATCCCCTGCTTGCTTTTCAGCTATTTTACCACGAAGAGGATTTGTTTTCAGAAATTGCAAGAAGTTTGCAAAGAAATATATTATAATAAACTTAATCCATCAGACTGTATACAAGCAAATATAGTTGAACTGAGCATCACATTTTACTTGGGCTCCTTAACTATCGTTAGAGCATAAATTGTAATAGTTACAGCAGTCTACAGGGGTATATAGGTATTTTATAGCTATTGTAAATGAACACTATTAAAGTTAGACATGTGTGTATATAAAACCCCAGGAATGGTAGTTGAAGAAAGAACACCTGCTTCTTCTAGATTTTCAAATTATTTTGTATCTAAAAACAGAAAAGGGAAAGAAAAAAAATGTTCTTTCTAATCACTACCACCATACGATCACAGCTTGAATTATTAAACAGGTATTCTTAACCATTTACTCTACGGCTACGCCTCCAGGACTCAGTGAGGAGCAAGTACTGTGCCGTGCACTGTGCTAACACCTGCACTGACATAGTCTCTGCTGTAAGGAATTTATTAATTGGAATAGATTAATACAAGTGATTAGATAAAACGCAGTAGATTAATACAATGAGCACATTGAGCATTGATCTGAAAAAGAGACAAGTCAATGAAAAATGTCTTATGGGTCCCTAAATTATATCTCTGATTTAAATGGAGTTTAATAGTGATTGCCCAGTGACTGAATGATGTAAGGAGGAAGATGATGCAAGCACTGGATAAATATATTTTGTCTTCATGTATCTGGCTCAGCTTTGAACTTGATTTCAAACTGAGAATTGGGCTGCCCCTCTCCATTTTCCTGTTGGACCATGAATGTTAACAGATCGTAGCACGGTCACTCTGTTAGTGTGTCGGACACAGTGAGTTTAACAAATGTTGCAGGTCCCACACGTGGTGAGAGAGCTGCAACATGGATTACGGCTGGCAGCAGGCACCGCTGCCGCTGGCTTTCATGAGCTCTGGGAGCGGCGTGGTTTTGTGAAGAAGTATGAGGATGCTGGTGAGCAGGGTCTTCGGGAGCCGCAAGCACAGCTCTTCCCTTTGCGGCATCGGTATGCAACCTGGCGTGGGCTATCCCAGAGCAGTAGCTGACCCGTCAACATTAACGGAGCTTAAGAGAGAGGATGTGAGATAGGATATCTCGGTTGATTTGTGGGCTTGACTACACATCTTTGGCTGGAATCAAAAAGCCCATCCACAGAGAGATGAAAGTTGAGAAGAAAGAAGGAAAACTTAGGAAAAGGTGAGAGCAGAGGTGCGGGTTTAGCACACGGAAATAGGAAGCATCTTGTAATGCAAAGTGTAACAACACTGAATGCAAGCAGCATTTTGTTTCTTGGTCCTCCTGTTTCTCATCTGAATATTTTTCTGTTTTCTTGTCTTTAAAAAGGCCTAAATTCTCCATCATAATGTTAAACCATTGCACATTTTGATTAGAGCCGATACAGAAATGTTGTGTTGTGTGTAATTAAGATGCATTGTTTTCTTACCTTGCTGTGCTTTGTGTTTAGGCCCACAACAGAAACCTGCTCTCCATTGATTTCGATCATGTCACCAGAACAGGAAAGATTTATGATGATCATCGAAAATTCACTCTTCGGATTATGTATGACCAGACAGGACGCCCAATTTTATGGTCACCCATCAGCAAGTACAATGAGGTCAATATCACTTATTCACATTCTGGATTAGTCACCTATATCCAAAGAGGAACCTGGACTGAGAAAATGGAGTATGATCCAAGTGGGAACATAATTTCCAGAACATGGGCAGATGGTAAAATATGGAGTTACACATATTTAGAAAAGGTAAATCATTTAAAAAGTGGATTGTTGTACCAAGGCAAAAATGTTTGTTTTGATATAGATATTATATTGTGAACTATGTTATAATGCTACCTCTTGCGAGAGTATTTAAGACTTTTTAAACAGAAAATGCATACAGTTACATAACTAGATAAAAATGTCTCTGGACATGCTTAGACCTACATGTCATCCGTTCAAACCTGCCATAGTGAGTTCAGAAGAAAGTTATCAGCACCTCAGATTTGTTTAATGGGTAGGTAAAAATGACTTCTTGGTCTCAGTCTGAGTTCAAGCGAACAAAGGACACTCTCACTGCTGAAAAACATGTTGCTACTCTATATCACATAGTCAAAAATATAACAGTCGCTGAAAGGGAACTTTTTGCTTCCCACAAACACAGTTCTTTTAAGCGAAAATTATGAGGCAGAGAGTACAAGCTTGCACCTATTCAGTGCTGCACTGTAAAAAAGGGATTGATCCTGTGAGGAGACAGATTACTTCAGTATTTACGAGGGCCATTTGGGGGGGAAACATTAATATGAAATGAGTTACTGCTCTGCCTTTATAGTGACTTCGTGTCTAAATTGCCTGAGTATAGCAATTTTCATTTATGTCTATAGGTAATGGTCACAAAATGGGGGAATAAGTGTTGTACAGACTAAGCAAGAACAGCATCTCCTTCACCTTTAGAAGCATCTCATTTGGTCTTGCCTCTCAAAACCAAAAAGCCCATCTCTATTTTTAAAGCTTTCAGAACTTAGTGTGAAATTGTATTCAAACAGCATCCTTTTAACCTTTTTTTTTTAAATAGCAACGTTTTGGACTATCCGACATACCCTGAGTTTGCAGAACATTTTCTCTGAACAGGGAAAGGCTAGGAGGGGGCAGGTGAGGTAAGACTGATAAGGGGGTATTACATGCAGGAAATCCAATGACTTTCAAGCTATTTCTATATTAAAAAGTTCCAAATGTGTACTTTTAAGATAAACTTTGCTGTACTGATTTTGAATGTATTTAAGCTTGATCCTCAAAAAACTTAAACCTAACCCAGAGAAAAAAATCATTTAGACTGGAGAATGCACAAAAATGTGATTCCTTCCTTGTCTGCACGCGGTATGGTTCTTGTATGTGTTAAGAAGATTGGCAAACCCTAGAAGCTTCAGAAGTTTGGTTCAGATAAATTTGTCAGGGCTTCTTTTGTCTGTATGCTCTTCTGCAAATTGCAAGTAAACAGGCATTTAGTACAGCTTTCAAATATTTGGGCAATGTGCCTTTTGGAGGAATTTTTTTTTCTTTGGGCCTAATGGACCATAATTTTGGAAAGATGTATGCTTCTTATCTTTCCAAAGCACTTCGCCTATTCTTAGTTTATGATGAGCTTATAAATAAATTCATATAGCTTAAAACTGTTCTGGAATTCTACACAAGTGGTCAAATCCTGATCTTGTAGAAGCAAATGGCGAAAGCTTACTGGTTCAGGTAGCAGCAGGCTTGGGTTATGCTGTAACTTGTCATGAAACTTATTGAAAGTCATACACACCATGGACATAATCTCCCAGCTATTTAATGTACTTTCCTCACTGTTTGTTCCTTGTGCCAAAGAAAGATGAATTCACTGTCAAAATTGGACATTGAAATATCATTTTGTGGCTCCATTAAAGTCCATAACTCACTGCTTTAATTATGTAATGATTGCTAAAGGTTGTCTGAAACCTCATAAGACCCAATGATTCCTTCTATCAAAAAATCAATTATATAGTTCGCTTCCAATTCATGGTTATTTAATTCTTCATTTTTTAGCACTTGATGAGTTAATTGTACATCCTCAAAAATCTCTACCCCTTCCAAAATTATCTCCAATAATTCAGGGTTTAGAAAGCACTATGATAGTAGAACTGTAAATAATTTTTACTGATGAGATTCAGTTTCTCTTGTTTTGGGCACTTTCCTCGATTAGTTAATGGTGTTATAAAATCTCCTGAATTCTCCAAGCTTGCTTCCGGAATCCTGCCGCTTACCACAGACAAAATAGATGAGCGGTTGCCTGTGTATCTTGGACAGAAATGACATCTAGTGGTGATGTTCAGCATTTCTCTGTGCTCCCAGTAGAGCTCCAAGTAATTGCCATTGGCTGTTTGTCTGGATACACCATGTGGCATCAATCATTACGTGGTTGACCAGGCTCTGGTTGCTTTTATAAAATGACACCTTTTTGGATGTTTTATGAGCTACCCTCTGAAATCCTTTAAAACAATTAGAACCCAATTTGTGCAAAGACTTGGAAAATCTATTGTAATATTATTAGGATGAATTGGGAATTAATTTTTTTTCTCTTTATGGTATCCTCTAATAGGCTAGAGAGGATACTAAGTCTCCAACCCTTGTACTGTCTATCCTTTTACTATCTTGGACAAAAGTGGAAAAGCCACAAAGTGCTGTAAAAATGGCACACAGGGGCACTAAAGTTATATTAGAGATGTTTCTGATCTTGTTATTCATACGCTGTCAATGGCAGACAGCTTAAAAACAGGCCCGGGAGCAGTATAGAGAGAGAGGCGTCACATCAGTGCTAGGAGAGAGTTCAGCCAGTGGTTTACTGCAGACTGGGGACTCTTGACTGAAGGTGAAAACAAAATAAACACTCTGCGTGTTAGAAATGCTTGGCAGACCAGCAATAAAGCGATCAGGAAAAGCTCGGTGTAAAGGTCTGTCGTCACCTGTTGGCAGAGGATAACTTGCGAGTGGCATACGTTGGTGCGCTCTGGCTCGTGTGCAGGTGACAGATGTCTTTCATCAAGGGCAGGAAGAAATACATCTTGGGAGGGCGGGAGGCTGGGGGTGCAGAGGGGATGGCCAAGGCTTAGCCTGTCTTCGGTCCTTGGAATAAGCACTTGGGTTATTTGTCAGAGCAAAGTGGCTCAGGGCCAATGTTACTTCACACATTGCAGGGCTGAGCTCTCAGTGTTTTCTTCCCAGAGAAGATTTTTGAGCTTAGAGGGAAAAAAAGCCTTTTCTTCCTGATTTCTTTCCCCAATGCTCTATGAAAAAGCAGTCACACTGTTTCTCATAAAACTTTGTTTTGCGTGATGTCTCAATCATGCAGAAGCCTGACAAATTTGCTTCTGTGCTTGGTAGGTTTGGGGCTGTGGGCTAAGAACTGTGCAGTGTCAGCGCCCCGGCTCAGCTCAGACAGCGTGGCAAGGGCGTGCAGTGCCCTGGGCCGGCCAAACCACTTACTGGAGCTGGGGGAAGGCTACAAAGTTCCCCCGTATATTTTCACTCTGTTTTCATTATGCTTGTTTCAACAGTGACAGTTTACCAGTGGGCTTGTGCTCTGTGACACCATGACTTTGCACATGACTGGTGAAAACCCAAACTTTAAATTTGCACAAAAAAGTGTCTGCCATGCTTGCATGTTCATCTGCCAAACAAACCAACAAACCAGATTTCATTGACCAGTCACAATTAACCAACACAGGGCAAATATCAAGTACCTGTGTAGAAATTATATTCTTTGTAAACATTAAAAAACAGAGATAGAAGTAGTCACACCAAAGAACCTGCAGACTATTTTCATCCATCTGTAAGCACAGAGATACTATGACCTCTGGGGCAATGTGCATTTAATAGAAGACATACAGAATAAGGGGTAGGTGTGTGATAGAGATATGCAGAGCGCCCATGAAAGCTAAACACCTTGTACGCACCATTGAACGTTCCCCCTTTCCACCTCTCCTAGAAACATCTGCTGGTGCAGATGCTCTGCCTGTGTGTGAGGAAGAGGTTCCCTCTGGTTTTGCTTCCTGGGAGGATGACCTAAATACTTCAAAGCAACATAGCAAGTCAGCATGAGACTGAAATGCTACTGAGAACCACATCTGCCTTCCAGTTTGGAGGTCCTTACCTCTAGACTTACTGTTATTTTCCTCCTGTTTTGTACCACCTTGCTGGCCAGGTCTCCTGGAGCTGAAAGCTTCACTTGGAATTGTACAGACAGTAAGAGCAAACTACAAGAGTGGATGATTGTTTCAGCATTTCTTTAACCTTCAGGCACTCACTAGATGAATAATCGTTTGCTTGATCAGCCACTTATACTGCCATTCCTGTTTGATTGCAGTCCGTGATGCTCCTGTTGCACAGCCAGCGCCGCTACATCTTTGAGTACGACCAGTCCGACTACCTGCTCTCGGTCACCATGCCGAGCATGGTGCGCCATGCCTTGCAAACCATGCTGTCCGTCGGGTACTACCGCAACATCTATACCCCTCCGGACAGCAATGCGGCTTTCATACAGGACGTCACCAGAGATGGTCGGCTTCTGCAAACATTGTATCCTGGGACAGGACGCAGAGTCCTGTACAAATACACCAAACAGTCCCGACTTTCCGAGATTCTTTATGATACTACTCAAGTCACGTTCACCTATGAGGAATCTTCTGGGGTTATTAAAACAATACATTTAATGCATGATGGGTTCATCTGTACCATCAGATACAGGCAAACAGGTTTGTGTAACTGTCACTACTTTGCTAAAGTTTTTGGCCCTGATCCTGGACTTACCTGGCAGGAAATTCCATTATTTTTATGTCTACAAGTTCTTATATTTTATGTTTCTATAGAAAAATATTTTTGTGTATCTCTCTGTCTGTGTCCACAGGCATATATAGCTGTCCCATTTGAAATAGTTTTCTTTTTATTGCTTGGTATGGAATAGCTCTTAAAATGTTTGATTGTTTTTATTCCACTGTGTGGATATTTGCTAAATATTAAATCAAGTTGTTTTATTGTTTGTATTTTCAAGTTTCCCTGTTTATACCATAATACAGCATAAATTCAAAAACACTGTTTATATGAGGAAGGAAATCACCACGTAAAATAATTTAGTTTAGAATTATCTTGTAAGTAAATAGAAATCATAATTATGAATAAAATAGTATTCATTTAAACAAATGTTAATAAAATATAAATATTTTGTTGAGCAAGCATTGATAAAGGTTTGTGAGAGAATAATCTAACAAATTCTTAGTTAATGGTATTTTCTGAGACAGTCAAGTAGCAATAAGGCTTAAGGGTATATTTGAGTTCATCGCCTGTCTGTGCTAGATCCGTAGGGTAAGTATACTGTGGACATAATTCATTATTTTTCTTGCCTTTCCTCTTTCCCCTACTTGTTTTGGACAGGTCCGCTTATTGGTCGCCAGATCTTCAGGTTTAGTGAAGAAGGCCTTGTAAATGCCAGATTTGACTACAGCTATAACAACTTCCGTGTCACGAGCATGCAGGCCATGATAAACGAGACGCCTCTTCCCATAGATCTGTACCGTTACGTCGATGTTTCTGGCAGGACTGAACAATTTGGAAAATTCAGTGTAATTAATTATGATTTAAACCAAGTTATAACCACCACTGTGATGAAACATACCAAAATTTTTAGTGCCAATGGTCAGGTGATTGAAGTACAATATGAAATTCTCAAGTCTATCGCTTACTGGATGACCATCCAATATGATAACATGGGTCGTATGGTGATCTGTGATATACGCGTAGGTGTAGATGCCAATATAACAAGATATTTTTATGAATATGATGCTGATGGTCAACTTCAGACTGTGTCTGTGAATGATAAAACCCAGTGGCGCTACAGCTATGACCTTAATGGCAACATCAACTTGCTGAGCCATGGAAACAGTGCGCGCCTCACTCCTCTGAGATACGATCTGAGAGATCGCATTACCAGACTTGGAGAAATTCAATATAAAATGGACGAAGATGGGTTTCTCAGGCAAAGAGGCAATGAGATCTTTGAGTACAACTCTAATGGTCTGCTGAACAAAGCGTACAACAAAGTGTCCGGCTGGACTGTGCAATACTGTTACGATGGTCTTGGAAGACGAGTTGCAAGCAAATCAAGCCTAGGACAACACTTACAGTTCTTCTATGCTGATCTCTCCAACCCAATAAGAGTTACTCACTTGTACAATCATACTAGCTCGGAAATAACATCCCTATATTATGATCTTCAAGGTCATCTCATTGCAATGGAATTAAGCAGTGGAGAAGAGTATTATGTTGCTTGTGATAACACTGGAACACCTCTAGCTGTATTTAGCAGTCGGGGCCAAGTCATAAAAGAAATTTTGTACACCCCATATGGAGAGATCTACCAGGACACTAATCCAGATTTCCAGGTTATCATTGGTTTTCATGGAGGGCTCTATGATTCTCTTACTAAATTAGTTCATCTGGGTCAGCGGGACTATGATGTCATTGCTGGTCGGTGGACGACACCAAATCATCATATATGGAAACACCTGAATGCTGTCCCACAACCATTTAATCTCTACTCATTTGAAAATAATTACCCAGTTGGCAGAATCCAAGATGTTGCTAAGTATACAACAGGTAAAAGTAACATGTTTCTCATGAAAATACAACTTTTGATCAAATTCTGGTATGGATTCAAGACTCCAGAAATCTTCTGCATGTATCTGAAGTTACTATTTGGCTCTCATCTTACATATATTGAAGTAATTTCTTTAATAGGTAACATCTTAGTGAGCTCGATCTGTTTTCTATAGCCTTTATAGTAACCAAGAAAATAATTAATAATTGTTTCTGGTGCTTTTCTAAGTGCTAAAATTAGGGGAAGAATAGAGGCAGCTTAATTTGAATTTTTTCCATTATAAATACATAGAAGGTACACTATTGATTTGAGTATAGCTATGCTTTGTAATCAAATAATTTGCTTGCTACAATAAATGCTGTAACCAGTACTGAAAACATAAATTGATGTGAAATCGTTATTTCTGTATAGCTGGGATTTCTGCATACTACCCTCACTTTTTCTAGGATTTATGTGCCTTATTGCCAGCATCCTTTTCTTGTTCTGTAGACATTGGAAGTTGGCTAGAGCTGTTTGGTTTCCAGTTGCACAACGTACTACCTGGATTCCCAAAACCAGAAATAGAAGCTTTGGAGACAACATACGAACTTCTACAGCTTCAAACAAAAACTCAAGAGTGGGATCCTGGAAAGGTTAGCAAAAACCCTGTTCTGCTGCTTCTAATACTAAATTAAGGAATTTGATTAGAAAATATTGGAGACCAAGGAAACAATGTGACTGTGTATTTCAACATAATAGGCAAGGCAAACAGTCTAACAATGCTAGAAACTGCAATGTTGTCACATTATGTACAGGCATCAGAGCGGAGGAGAAGCTTTTAGGAACACAGTGAAGAAACTTTGCAGCTGTTTACAGAGAAACCATCCAAATTTGAGGGGCAGGATAGGCAAAAGGATAAAGGTGTTTGACTGAAAATTGAAAAAGCTACAAAAAATTTTGTGGAAATAAAAAGTTAAAACCACAGATTTTTCATCTTTGTTAGCAAAGATGCTACAAAAGATGCAAAATCACTGAGGGTATAAACAGCTTTACAAGTCTGTAACTCTGCATAATTATTGCAGGAAAACAGAAATGTTGCTATGGAGGGAATCTGTAAAACTCAATCTTGTTCCAGGGCTTATTTTCAGTAAAGAAGAGCCGTGCAGCTAGCAGGGTGCAACAGGACCAACTACCGATATTCTGAGCAGGTGTTCATGTTTTGCATTTGACCGTACGAGCATCTGTTAACAAAGAAATACGATTTTGCAAAGATGAGAGAGAAAAGATGCCTTTCCTCTAATGTAGTCAGGAAAAGGAAGAATAAAGTGTTGTGAGTTCATGTTAGTAGCATTTAACATGCTTCTTTTCCCATGCACAAATGACTGCACAACGTGCAGAGGGCTGGAGGGTCAGAGCTTCTTCCAGATGTAGGAGCGTGTCCATGTAAAATTGTCACTGAGATATTAAAGAAGCTATTACAAAGGCACAGAAAAAGTGTAGTGGTAAGTATACTGTTAAAAGACAAACAGATGGTTGGAGTGAGGTTTTTTTAGCCTCAGTGGGGAGCAAGATCTACAGATCCGATGTACTTGCGTGGTTCCTATTGTTCTAGTGTCTTGAGACCTTCACAGCCTGCTTTCCTTAAAGAATGGGCTATAAAAACTGTTACTGCTATTTTACAGAAGACGTAATTAGACACACAGAGACTAAGCATAGAATCATGTGAAAAAGCACAGCTTTGAGTTCAGGTTTCCCCACGCCTAAGAGTCAAAACACCAGCCATTAGAATAACAATTCAAGGCGGGGGGGGCGGGGAGAAGAAAAAAGAAGAATAAATATGAAAATAGCATTTGTGATAAACATGTTTTCCATTTGTTTTCTAGAAACGAAAGAGTCCAAGAGACAGAAAGCAATACCTTAGGCAATTAGAAAGCATGCACATATAGTCAGGCTCTGTAGATGTGCACGATGTTTTCCAAACAAATTGAAGATCCGTTCTAAGCAATTAAGAGATCAGTAGGGTCTGTGAGACACTATAATGAACTGCAAGATGCCTCACCTGCAAACTATCGGTATTTTCTTTTCCAGACTATCCTTGGTATTCAGTGTGAGCTACAAAAGCAACTCCGAAACTTCATATCCTTGGATCAACTTCCTATGACACCCAGGTATAGTGATGGCAAGTGCTATGAGGGAGTGAGGCAACCGAGATTTGCAGCTATTCCTTCAGTATTCGGAAAAGGCATCAAATTCGCTATAAAGGATGGTATAGTGACAGCTGACATTATAGGCGTGGCTAACGAGGACAGCCGGCGCATTGCTGCCATCCTCAACAACGCTCACTATCTGGAGAACCTGCATTTCACCATAGAGGGCCGAGACACGCATTACTTCATCAAGCTGGGGTCTTTGGAAGAAGATTTGGTCCTAATCGGCAACACCGGAGGACGACGCATCTTGGAGAACGGCGTCAACGTCACAGTGTCGCAGATGACTTCTGTGATCAACGGGAGGACTAGACGCTTTGCTGACATCCAGCTCCAGCACGGCGCGCTGTGCTTTAACGTTCGGTACGGAACGACGGTGGAAGAAGAAAAGAACCATGTCTTGGAGGTAGCCAGGCAGAGAGCCGTGGCTCAGGCCTGGACTAAGGAGCAGAGGCGGCTGCAGGAAGGGGAAGAAGGTATTAGGGCATGGACAGACGGAGAGAAACAGCAGCTTTTAAGCACTGGGCGGGTACAAGGCTACGATGGATATTTTGTTTTATCAGTGGAGCAGTATCTCGAACTTTCTGACAGTGCCAATAACATTCACTTTATGAGACAGAGTGAAATAGGCAGAAGGTAACAAAGAAAATCTCTGCCTTTGCGTCACCAAAGACTGCCTGTTTTTAAACGTAAAATGGTTTATTGTATTGGTTTTTCTAGATCAGAACTCTGTATATATAAATATAGAGGAAAAAACATATCCAACTGCCTTTAAATGTGACAGAAGATGGTATTTTAATATTGTTCGTTTAACTCTTTGAGAGATGACAGTGACGATTTTTAGTTCTTGTGTGGCAGTATTCAAAAATTTCAGAAGCAGCGTCCTGACAGCTGAGCAGCGCGACCTGCGCGCGAGGTGCCCGGGGTGACGCCGCACATCCCCGCGGGGTAGGGGGGAGCGCAGCGTGCTCTGCCTTCTTCTAAAGAAACACGACTTTTTTGTTGTTGTTGATTTAATATTTCACCAATTAGTTAAAAGGTTACAGAGCCTGATTCTGCAACCCGTGTTTACTGGGTAGTTTTTACCCCAGTGAGATCTCCCATAAGTTCAAGGGATTGCGTACAGAAACCAGGCTGTGGTGGAAACTCCGTAGTTGCTCACCAACCCCGCACATGTCATTCCTCACAGCTATGATCTAAGGGATTTTCTAACCTGGGAAACCCGACTTGTATTGGAAAGGCTGTCCCGTGTGGCCTTTAGCTTTGCTCGGCCGTAGCCACCTCTCAGCCGCTCAGTGATGAACGCCACGTTGCGTCTGCTTTTGCAGGTGGGGGCCTCTCCCCCGAGGTTTCCCTCGGCACTGGCTTGTGCTGGAGGCCGGCAGCACACGCAGAGCTGCCGACCCTCCCGGCGGAGGGGTGCCGGGCGGCACCGCGCTGCTGGGCGTCAGCCAGGCCTCAGGGGTGGCCAGAGACGGGCTGCGCGAGCACCGCAGGCGACAGGAGCCTCTCCGCTGACATCAGTGTGCTCCGGACTGGGCTTTAACCCGGTGCGTTTGGGACAACCCTCGTTAGCCAGCTGGGAGGGCCCACGCGGTGCAGTAACAAGCAGCCGTGCAGGATCAGTCCTGCCCCTAGTCACTGGGCCAGGACTCGTCTGTTCACAGAGCATTTGGAAACTGCAGTGTTGTTGGGTTTAGGCATCGTGTTCTTTTCATCTCAAATTAACAATCCTGCTGTATTACTCATTTTTTCGAGTCTGAAGAAGATTGTTGGGTTGGGAGTTGATGAACCTAAGTGTGGATAGTAAATATGTTGATAAACGTAGAACATTTTGGGGATGACTCTTCACTTTTCAGCTCAATATCTAGAGCACATAGAAAAGCATTATATTGCATGGGCAGAAATCCTTATTTCCCAAGGTATCATGCGCTGCTGGCACAGTTATTTCATAGCAGAGTAGGTGATCCTTCTTTCAACTTGTCGTTTTTAAAAGACCTGATTATCGGGAGGGGAGGGCACACGGGCGGGGGGGACGGGTAAGCAGATTTCCTTTATTGACTTTCAGAGGGAGCTAGAAGTCTTGTTATAGAGCCTGTGTATCCGTAACAGTGATGTTATTGCACATTTCTTTCAAAAGAGACATAGTAAATATATTGAAACAATTTCTGCTCATATTTACTGAAGCCAACAAAGTGCTTTCTTTGTCTTTCTCCCTTTCTTTCCAGTTTTCTTTTTTCCCTTGTTTTTGGGCAAGTGGAGCAGACTGTACCAAAGTTAGCGATGAGCCTGAACTGGCACCTGAGACCCGAACCCCCCCGGGGCTGGACTCGGGTCTCAGCCTCACACCGTTAGCATCTCTTCCCAGACTCCTTCCGCTCCCCCGGGAGCCAGCGCAGCTTTAGGGGTGCAGGATCAGGCTGAGCGAGAGCCTGGCCCTTAAAATCACCCTTGACTCCCCAGCCAGGGGGAACTGTGGACCAAAATTTGCACAAACACATTTTGAACAGGCTCATTATTAACTAACGTACAGAATTGGGAGCTGACAACATCCAGGTTTGACAGCTCCGATTGCCGTAATTTTCCATACAATCATGGAGAATTTGAATACCTCCACACCAGCCTAAAAATGGACCTTCAAATCCTTGAGCCTCTAATATGCTTTTAATCAACGGAAGAATAATTTATGAATTGTATATAGAGAGTGCATTCATAAACGTGATGATGTATTTTATCACTGATCCAAGATGTCAATATTAGAGTCTATTTTACTTATATTTTAAGCAATTATACTTTTTTGCAATTCACTAATGAGGTATCATTTTCAAACTGCTTTAAATATCCATTATAAACAAATATTTGAAGCTATTAGAATTACCTTGAACTGTGCATTTCTAGTATGTAATACATATTTAGTTAGCTTGTGCCTTTAGTTTCTTAAAGTTATATTTGTATTATATGCAGGAAATGCACTTTGTATTACCTACAGCTGTGTTTTTTAATACTGCCTTGATTACTGTTGTTCTCATATTATGCCAAAAGGTCAAAAAGAGTGAAATGTGTTACGAGTTTGTCACTGAAAGTAGATTTGGCATTTTCCCAGTTCCTGGGTGCAGTCTAAGGTACATTTTTGAACAATATTTCTTACGAGATTACGGATGTATAAAGAATCACATGACGTTACATGGCCCGGTTACAAAAGCAAAACAATGCCTTCATCGTAACAGTTTCAGAAATTTAGGAAACTAAATAAAAATGTCATGTTGAGATGACAGTGCTAAAGAAACGAGTTATTACTGAAGGAGCACTGGAGACTGGAGTCGTAGCTACACGTGGGCCAGCCAGCAGTGATTCGTGAGAACTATAGCAAACAAATAGCTTTGGACCATCTTGTTCACGAACAACCTCAGATGGAGGCAGGGAATAGTTCGGTCTCCATTTTTTTTTCCCTAGTAGTTAGACCAATTTCTCAGTGCTGTTTTTTGTAGGTTTTCTTTTTTTTTTTTTTTTTTTTAATTTTGCACTATAGCCTAGAGACCCAAATGAGAAAAAGCAAAAAAGAAAAATAATGGCATGGAAATTTATACTGTTATTTAGATCAGATAATTTGATGCTAGCGTTCTGCACTGCAAACAAGGTTCTGAAAGTGGAAAAAATAAAATAAAAAATAAAATAAAATAAAATAAAAACCACTATTG